>NW_015150675.1:972835-1025696 GCF_000732505.1 Cyprinodon variegatus | reverse complement strand
CATACAACAAAGTAACACCTAGATACTATCTCACTGGTCGCTGATTTATGGGTTTCTTGCAATAACACTTTAAGAAATTCCTGCTTTTTTACCTGCTCAAAAATAAGCGAAGCAAGCAAAATTAAACATGGTTTTTCATAAGAATGAAACTTGTCAATTACTGTTTATGAAAAAAATGAAGGGTTACGCTTTTTTGCTGCATTAAAATATGTCTCCAGCTTATGAGTTGTTTCATTCTGAACTGAAAAAAAGTATTTTTAGGAAAGCTTCTTCCGTTTACTGAAATTTAAATAAAGTAATCAGAAGCTTATTTGCATACCTCAAAGTTGGCTTTTGGATCATAACCCTTGGACAAATTTCCCTCTAATTATTGGGAAATCAAAGAAAAAACATAAATCTTGGTACTGGACATATTTTACAATTTTTTTTTTGTACCAATTTTGGCCAACTTTGCCTTGCAGTTTGGAGCATCACAAAATCAGTCCAACAGCCACACTCTTTGTACCTGGTCTAAGATAAATAGCTATGACATTTACGTATTTAATAGCTACAAAATTGTTTTACAATAGATCTGCATCGCACACATTACCTCGCAAAAGTATTCCTGCTCCTACAACTTTGTTTATTTTTTGTATTATTTTTTTTTTTTTTTTCTTTGTGCAAACAACTTATATGCACTATCATGTGAAACATGGTGGTAGCAGAATCATGCTGGGTGAATATTTTTCATCCATGGGGACAATGGGTTTAAGTTGCTGGAAATACTGAGTAAAGTAAAAAGTGATACAAGGGCAGAGGTTTAGTTTCCAGGAAGACATTTAAGATCAAGCCGAGCTACTATATGTGTGACATTTTTATGGTTTTGTCACTCCAAATTCCTCTGTAACGTACCAAAATGTGATGGTGTGAAATGTGAAAGTCTGTGGCTTTATAAGCATAAGAGCTTATAAAGCCACAGTTCATTTTTTTTTTTGTTTCAGTTCATTTTTTTGTTGCAGGGCTCTACAGTTAGTTTAGTTCAGGTTAGTTTTGGTCCTCTCCTTCTGGCAATTCAGTACTCAAAAAAAAGAAACTTCTCCCTGCAACTGTTAGAAACGAAAAACAAAAAACAAAATATAAGCACTAAAAGGAAAAATAATACTAAGGTGATTGTCATGATCCAATGGCTTAATTTGGCAGATTGAAATGCTAAACATTGAAATGCTTCTCTCTAAATCATCCAATTTTTTACTGTTCTATGGTAACTGATGGTAAAGGTTATTTTTTTACTTGTCCTCAAGGTCTCAGGAGCGAAGACACACTTTGGACACTCTAAGACAGGGCATCGGCAGAATCCCAGACAAACCACCATTTGCCCAAGCAGAAAGACCAACAATTGACAAGGTAATATATTGTGTTAAGCAAGATGTTTTGGTATAATTCTACAAATCATATATTTTTATTTTAGTTCCCAGGTTAGGAACAATATCCAATGGGCCTGTGGTTTTTAGGGTGAAGGGGTTCATTTTAAGATGATATCTGCCTGATAAAAATAATTTGTTCTGACAGCCTCACTTTAAGTTGTGTTATGTCCTAACACCTACCACTCCTTTAAGTCTTTAAGCTTTTAAGGTAAAAATGTTAATTCCTGTGATGTTTTGATATCTTGTTTTGCTTTCAGTTTGATGCAAAAAGCCTCAAAGGTTTATACACGACACATCAGTACTTAGTATTTATGTCTACTTTTACTGTAATGCACAGTTTTACAGATGGGAATTTTAATATGCATGAGTCATGACTAAATAAAGATGGCCAGCTCAGCCAAGAATATAAATGACAGTTCTTGGTAAGAAATCTATTTCCTGTTTTGAACCGTAATGCTTCATGATAGACACCAGCCAACATATTCAGAGGTGACAGGTACATTCATATAGAAAAGATGGCATTAACAGAGTTAGGAAGATCATCAAAATGAGATTTTTTCTTACACTAAGAAATCATTATTTAATAAATTATAGATTATTATAAACTTATTTTAATGAAATACTAGATTAATCTCTAAAGAATAGTTTAGAGATTTACCATAGTTTTAACAGCATTTTTGGACTAGTCTCATATAAAGAAATTTAGACTGAACAGCGTGAAACACAGACTGCGGACACACAAACACAGCAGCAACCATTTCAGCAAGGCGTTTAACTATTACTGATGTCACTTCCATAAATACAAAAAAGAGTTGGACCGAAAATGGAACCCTGTGGAACAACTTTTCTGATGTTTGAGTAGGGGTGAACAATAATTCAATATCCATACAATAATTAACAGGGATATAACTTCCTTATACTTTACAGTCTAAGGTCACAGCATATCTCACTGGATTTTAAGTAGTTTTATGTGTTTTGTTATTTAAAGCAAATATTTCTATAATGTGTGAGGAGTTTTATAAACGTGGCAAGATAATTGTCATAAGTTTGTACATTTGCTAGTTGGTTTCTGTTTAGGAGGTGATTCATGAGGAAGCAAGAGTTTGAACATCAGAGACTGCATCAAATTAGACTCCAAACGCAATTAAATGTTAAGAGTGGAGTTTATAGTTAATGAAAAAGATAATTCATAGGAATGATGGTTTCCTACGAGGGTCTTGAAAATTGGCCAAAATCTCATTGGGTTATTTAGACATTTTGTGGTCTGAGACAAATAATAATCCTGTTTTGCTTTCCCTACGGCAGTAACTGCAACTGATGGAAATTTGACCAATCGGATTCAAACCATATATCCTTGAAGTTGCCCAAAACATTTTCCTGTTCATTAACAACTATTTTTAACTACTTTTATATTTGTCTCATGTAAAACCTGAACTGAAATCCTTACACATTATAACTTTTTTTTAAAAGTCCTCTTTTTATTTTCTCTCCTTCCTCTTGCTGTCACACAGGAGATAATCAGCCGTCAGATGAACTCTGTGTTTAAGGAGCTTCTCTCCCGTCAGCCTCCCCTGCCATCATCCACCTTCCCTGCCGCTGTCTCTATGACTCCTTCTTCCTCCTCGTCTTCATCAATTGCTCAAGCTCCCCCCTCAACTAAAAAAGGATTTGGTATTAGACGGGCAAACCCTTTTCAGTCTGGTGGACAGAGATGAAACATGGAGACAAGTGGAACGTTTGGGTTATTATTCCCCAGTGATGATCATTTAGCTGTTGCCAATCAGGCATTTGTTGAAATTCTTGAGTTTTTGGGGGATTTTTTCTTCTTTTTCTGTTTTATGCAAAAGTGTACAATAGTTGCATTTGCCATCTCATAGTGCCACTAGTCTTGGTGCCGTATAGGTGTATGTCCAGTGTACCTGTTTTTCAAATGGTTTTGTTGTACTCAGTTTTTCTCAACAGGATTTTTGCAACTTTACAGGAATCAATGATCTTATCCATCAGTGATATCACCAGAAAAACAGCTTGGTACAGCACTAGGTGTAGACAAACCAGAAAATATCTAAACTGCCCCTAGGGCAGGTCTGAGATCAGCTCACCTGAATTAATTCCTCTTGAAAACTGATCTGGGTCCTGTGCCTAGGAGTGCCTTCACGTCTTTGTGGACGTTTATTTCACTTAAAAAGAAACAAAACGGAGATATTACAATTGCGTGTAAGAAGTTAAAATATTTACCTCTAAATTTTCAATGGGCTCAAACGTTTTGAGAGTTAAATTAAGATCTACAAAATATCAGAAGTCATGTGAACCTGAGCAAATGTAGTGTTATAGTTTTTTAATGGTACAATAGTGATCATCTTTTCTTTAAAAACGCGCATTCAAAATGTCAGTTCCTTATTGCCAGTAAGCCACTGGACTTTTGCTACTTTTTATTTTGTAACTTAGGTTTTAAATGGTGCCTTCAAATGGAGCCATGCTTGTAGAATTCCCAAAAGATGTTGCTTCTTTTATGATCATGAAAAAATATTACAGGGTTTTAAGAATAAAAATGATTTAAGGATTTTGTGAAACTTTTTCAAAAGCGGAAGTAAACCTTAGCTTTAAATGACTGACACATATATATATCAACCATGAGACCTGAGTCTTTCTTCCGTAAAAAATAAACTCACTTTTGTTTATATTGTCCAATTCATATTTTTTTTTTAGTTGATGGTATAGTGGAGGATGTTCTTTTTCCGGGTGGCTCATCAAAATAAGTGTTCCTCCTAATCGTCAATCATTCCGGTGATAGGTTTACGTAAGGCCGTTCTACGTGCTCGTCCCAATTTTCAGTTACCGGTGGTGAGTCTGACAGTGGAAAAATTGCAAATCTTCTTTCGGAAAGTAAGTTTGTGTGAGTGATGCAAACAGTAACTTTTAAACAGTGTGCACGAGGAGAATTGTGCTTGTGCACGCTCTTGCAAGCGTTTAATAGACGTTCTCTCTCGGGAGCAGGTACAGGGTTGTGCATCTGTTTTTTTTTTTTTTCTAAAGTGGAGAGGGCGTGTCTTTTCAAAAATTCACGAAGATCCACCACAATACCTTTAAGGTTATTTAGGTTGAGATGTGAACGTCAAAGTCTTGTGCTGAGGAAATGTAAGACCTTTTTCCCCCTTGAACCTTAATCCTCTGTACTTGCCACTCAGCAACTTGGCCAAACTCATTGTTTTCTTCAAAGCATTTTTAGCATCATCCAGTGCAAAACCAGCTAGTTTACTAAAGCTACCTTGCTAACAAAGTATCTTTATGCTATTGCTGTACAGTAAATTCAAAATTCTTTAGTTTTGGTATCTGAAATTCCTTTTTTGTAGTCATGTAATGTAATAATGTATATCAAGGGGTTTTATTTTATCACTGTTGTGGACGGCAAGTATAAATGTTTTAAGCAACTGTTGGGTTTGGTAACACTGCAGGCTGAAACACAACCGTCATTTAACACCTACCATGCAGTCAATTTATGGGTCATTATTTTGGATTAGGTACATTGCAACTTTAGATTCCTTTTGTTTAGCAGGTTTATAGTATTGTTTTTACAAAGCAGCATCTTATTCTGGAACGTACACACTGAAAAACCATCCCCCTTTATATGTGATGAAAGGCCTCAATATGAGGCCTACTCAGGGCTTTTGCAGAGATAAGATAGGCTAACTCAGGTTTAGCTTTGAAAGATTAAGTACAAGTTTCTCTCTCAGGTCTTTGGTTGACTTGTGGTGACTTCCATTTGGACTTCGAAATCTGGGTTACCCAGCTGAAAAATGTTACTAAAACGCTTTATGGCAGAAATTTAACAGCTCTCAATGATGATATCCAGGATCGTAGTGCTGTGCATAAAGAAACGATTGCAGTCTGATTTTCTTTGGTCTTTTACATTCATAAACATCTTATATTGACTTTTTTTTTGTAAAATTAATACAATCCAGTCATAGCATCACTTATGTTTACTCAACATAAATTGCAAAAGCCCCCAGATTTTCAGGCTTGAGGTGAGGTCAGATTTGATCATTTGCCTTTGGCTGCAATCTGTTTTTTTTTTCTTTTTTCAACTTTCAAGTCAAATGGAATGCACCATTACCCTTTCAACCTGAAACTGTGCCCTTGTCTAAAGAGCCAAAATGGTCCCTGTGTCTCCGAGGTGTCAGTAACTTGATCTGGATTAAACTGTGAAACCAATAGTGGCATCATGGAGCCAAGATAAAATCTGCTTCTTTCTTATATCCATTGCTCATTTTGGTCCCACTTGATATTTAAAATAGTCCAATCCACTGGTTCAACTTTAACGTACTTCTAAATTTTTGCAGTGTTATTCATAACAATCATTAGAACCATTTTTACATGTGTAATTTATGTACTGTCTTTTTACAGAAATGTGAAAATAGAAGAAGAGTCTTTGTTTTTAATGATTCTGCATCTTTGGTTAAACACATTGGTATTTTGGATCACTGTTTAATGATGTTAACTTTACTGTGTTAAAATGTATATGTGGGTAAGAATTATGAAAACAATAAAGATAAATAAATTGATAAAGTTTCTGCATGTTTTTACAGCATGGAATAGAAGTAGCCTTTATTGTCGAACAGTGGAAAATTTAGATGTACAAGCAGCACAGTGGTAGTTTAAGGGAATCATCAAGATGCACACAGGTACAATACATACAAATAAAGAGAAACCATACAAGGTCACTATAAAAAAAAACTGCACAGTGATTAAAAATAAAAAACAGTAGGGTGAATCCTGAATGTGTATTTATGCACAAAAAATAAGTAGTCACAATAAATTAAAAACGGGATGTAAACACTGACTTAAATCATTGGAGCACTGATGACTATAAAGTCTAACAGCTGCTGGGAATAGTATCTGCAAATGTAAAAATAAGTTTTGGAATCTAAAGAAAAACCCATGTAGTTACTATGTCCCATAAGGGGGAGCAAAACATACTAATCCATTTCACCATGGAAAAATTACTTCAGGTCCCACACTATAGTATGACTTGTGTCTGTGAAAAATTCAGCTATTAGTGTGTAACGTTAATTGTGAATCAGTCCGTCCATCCATCCACAGGTTTGTTCGAGTGGTAGAGAATGTACTGCCCGGTGAAGGTGCTAATACCTCTGGGTTTATTCCAATTATTTTGCCTGGAACAATCACTCTTTGAATAATACTTTGAATAGCACTTCTTATTATGGTAAACAACTTTTAAACAGGACTTCAATTATGGTACATTTTGTCAAGCAGAGGAATTGTACAGATACAATGCTGGGCTGATTCTCTGGAAGTCATTGCTGGAATAAAAGCATGAAAAACATTTCTAGCAAGTTCTTATACCTCAGTGATACCAGTAAACTATGTTTTATACCAAGTTGGAGCAGAACATTAGTTAAAATACAGCATAATGGAAACCAAGGCTCACAACAAACAGATTAGGAAGAAGGTTACAGAGAAGATTAAAACTCTAAAGATCTTCAGAACTACTCTTTAACCCATCCTCCCAAGGTAAGGACTACATTACAAAGCTGCAAACCTACCAATATGGGGATTTATTGGCAGCACTTGGTCACATTAGTGAATAACGTAACCGTGAATGTTAGGAATCCAGTTTGTGTGGGTTGTTTGTGTGTTTTTCTCTCCCTCCACCACCAGGTGGTGCCCTGTTGTCATTGGCCTTCCTGCACACCTGCGGTCCGTTGGTTCATCACTGAAGAGTATTTGAGCGGCGGACTGTCACTACCTCGACCCCAGACTGTTTGCTAGTTTTGGGTACTCTAGCCAAGCTGAGTTTAGCTGAGTCTAATTTGAGCCTTTGTTTCTCTGAGTCTAACTATGTTTTTGTCTTTGCCTTTTCGGCAGGAAGCCTTCCTGTGTAACTGGATGCCTGGCCTTCTCCCCCTGGAAGGATTAACTGAGTTCACACTGAGCAGGGGAAAACATCCACACGAGCCGTTCAAGTCCCTTTCAGAAATCCAAGTGACAGTCCGCTCCATGGCTCCTCAGGGTCCAACGAATGTCTACCTGTCCGCTCTCTGAGTTCCCTCTTCTTTGGATAAACCCACACCAACTGGATCAAGGAAAAACAAGAACCCCCTCAAATGTGAGTCCCGCTTCCACAGTACTAAAGACTCAGTCGATTTTTCCGACGGCCCCTGAACTGATCACTGTGATCTCCTCTCCAGACTTTCCAGTTCCGGTTCACCAGGTCTCTGAGTTCCTGATTCAACACCTGTACAGTCTCCTCAATAAACCTGTCAAACCTCTGCATGTGGGTCAGATCTCTTAAATTGATCATGACAGTGAATAAATGTACCTTAAATGTCAAATGTCTGTTGTATAAACTGCAGTATAAATATCAATACATAATTTTGTTGGAACTATCATTAAAAGAATAACACAAAGTAGCACATAAATGTAAAGATGGATTTTGAGGTGTTTTGAAAAGCTACCTGCTGATGCTGATGTTACGGGCTCAGGACACGCAGCGCTTGGATGAAATGTCTTTACTGAGGGAAGAAGAGCCCCAATGATCTTCTCTGCTCTTCACCACTCTTCTCAAGTTCTTTAGTTTTAAGGTGCTGCGGCCACCACACCACAGATTGAGACAGCTTGTCAGTATGCTCTCTATTGAGCTTCTGTAGAAGGTCATGGGGATGGATCGGGGCAGGTGGGCAGGAAGTACAAGTTGTTAAATATTGAGGTTGGGTCCCCCTGAAAGCAGCTGCACCTCGGAACTTCCCTTCTGGTTCTTTTCCTGGGAGCAAATTATTTACTACTCCTAACTCAAACTGGGTAAAACCATATAAAAAAATACTATAAAACAGGTGTAAAAAAAGTAACAGAGTTTATTCCAGGTCACGTTGTTACAGGACAGAGAAATTGCTTGGAGTTGGCACAGCTGTGGGTTAAAAAAATGTCAGCGAGCGTCCGGCAAAGATTGAGCCCCGAACAAGGTAATCTCCTCCTTCTTGTACCCCATGTGATAGGGTTAGTAATCATAAACACTTATTGTCCTAGAAATAAAAACCAAACAGAGCAAGTATTTGTTTCTTTTCAGCAGAAAAGTGAGAGAGAGGACAGACCAAGGGTGAGACTCCTTGAAAAGTCTGTACTCAACTCTGCCCAACCTCTCTTTTCTGTTGCTTTTATTATTGGACTTCAAAAGGAATTACAGGAGTGGTCAAAAGTTACCAGGAGGGGTCAGAAGTTACGGCTGCACAGCTGAATAATATCAGGCCCTGAGAGATAATATTTGCTCTCCTCATTTGGAGCAACACTTAACATTCCTGGAGCAAATACCTGTAACTTGAAATAAAATTATAACATATACATTTTTCTAACACCATGAGTCCATGTGTTGCATTAGGTGGATGCTTAGCTGTCCGTATCAGAAACTGACACGCCATCCATGCCCTGACCTTCATGCAGCTTGCCAGATAGCTCTCCTTTATCAGTCCGGCTCCAAGTTGTGCCCTTATCCTGTGTATTTTTAAAGACACCGAAGGCTGTCCTGATTAGATGACCTAAACTGTGTTAAAATGTCGGGGTACATGTGACATTGTGTCCGTTTCTCTGTGAAGACAGCTCCCCCACTGAAATGTGATCTTTTGGACGCATCCACTCTTCCTCCTCCTAAAATAACCCCTTTTCCCTACGGCTAACCAAGACCTATAAGAATTAAGTCATATGGCACCACATTAGCACTTCTGTCGCTCTAAGACAAAACATCACTGCTAATGTCTTTGTGTTGGGTATATAATCTTTGAGGGACTTGGTAATTAATCTTATGATCTTACTGTTATTTTCAATTAACTTTTTGCATTCCATTATATCCACCTGCAAAAATACTGCTTTTACTTATACAGGATTAAAATGCTCTTTGAGTGAGGTAAGTAAGATTTGATCCACCTATATTTAGTGACTAGTCCACAAGTCAAGAAAGTGCATATTATCTTTTTGCAAAAACTTACTGTGTTATTGCAGACATATTTTATAAAATGTTTGCATGTTATACAAAGCTGGTGGGACCCTTAATGTTTGTAACTACAATGAGAATTTTTTTTTTTAAATCTTTCCTATTTTGCTTGGGATGTGAAGCACTTTAGCGTACATGAGTCATCTAAAGAAATCCATCCTAAAATCACTAGCTGCTATTTACAGATTTTGTTATGACATATTTTTGGGGGCTGAAGAACAGGTGGTAGAGCAGGGCTGAGATTGCTGTTACAGCCTACATGACTGCAGTCTTCTGGAGAAGTGTGTGTATCCATGGTTCTTCTTAGCGAATGAAGTGTTTCCCATGGTCTCTTTGGGTTTTTGTTGTTTAATGTATGTATGTATGCAATGTATGTTTTTCTCCTGCAAAGATGATGATGCTGAGGAACAGATGAATACTCCTCCTCCTCCTCCTCCTCCTTCAGAATTTGCATCAAAAACTTCAACTCCATCTCCGAAAACTCCAACCCCTTCTGCAAATCCCCCGACTCCTGCCCCAACTCACCCTCTCAACAGAGACCCACATGGAATCAACAAACACCTTAAAGTGCTGCTTTTTTTTTTTTATTTATTCGTTAAGACTCACCTTTCTTCACCATAACACTGATCCTGTCAGTTATCAGTAAACATTGTCTCAGCTTTTGTTATGAGGAGAACTTCGACGTGCATTGACTTAAAAAATGACAGATTGTTATTAATTTAATTTTATTCTAATTTATGCATTTTATTTCATGTTTTGACAAAGCATTTTCTTACAAGAAATAAATGTCTCAGTCTCATTCATCTGTCACAATGGTGTTTTCATGATTTCCTAAACCTGTCCAATGTGTTGTACCTCAAAGCTATATACTGTACTTGGTACCATGTGAAACAGTTAATTGAAAGTGTGCAGTTCAATTTATTTTAATAAACTTATGAGGAAATACTATAGCTATCTGGGGCATCTCCTTAAATCTTGCTGAACTCAATGGTATGGATACCTCATGCACCTTGTCCAAAGGCTTTGATTTCTTAAAATACTAGTGACATTTGCAAACATTCCCAGCATTATATTATCTGAATCAGAATTTCCTGAACAATGTATTTCTCAGATCAGAGGGACAATGGAAAATTATCAAAGAGCAAGGGCAAACAAACAGGCAATGTGCTCAAGGGCAAAACTAATGTTTGTTTGTTTTTTTAATGCTCTCGCTAGGCCAATGGGATAAGAATGTCAAGTTTTAGTGATGGGTAGCGCATACACTCATCTGACTTAATGTTAAAAGGTCAAATAGGAAAATCTACCTGTATCTATGAGGTAGATACAGGTGGGCATTAAACTCAGATGAGAGACCAGGTCAATGCCACACAGAGTTCTAGTAGCAGACACAGCTCTAGAACAACTGTTAAGAGGACACTGTGTGAATCGGGCAGGGATTCTAGGAAACCACTGCTAAGGACAAGCAACAACCAGAGAAGAAGAGAATTGAAGAGACTTGCTTGGGCTAAAGAACACAAAGAATGGACATTAGACCAGTGGAAATCTGTGCTTTGGTCTGATGAGTCCATATTCCAGATCTTTGGTTCGAATCAATGTGCCTTTGTGCAACGCAGAAAAGGTGAACGGATGGACTCCACATGCCTGGTTCCCACCATGCAGCATGTAGCAGGAGGTGGGATGGTGTTGCGGTGTTGTGCTGGTGACACTGTTGGGGATTTATTCAAAATTGAAGGCATACTGAGCCACCATGACTACCACCGCATCTTGCAGCGGCATGCTATTCCATCCGGTTTGCGTTTAGTTGGACCATCATTTTTTTTTCAACAGGAACAGGACCCCGAACACACCTCCAGGCTGTGTAAGGGTTATTTGACCAAGAAGGATGCCTGCCAGATGACCTGGCCTCCACAATCACCTGAACCCAATCGAGATGGTTTTGGGGTGAGCTGAACCGCAGAGTGAAAGCAAAACGGCCAACAAGTGCTAAGCATCTCAGGGAACTCCTTCAAGATTGTTGAAAGACCCTTTCATGTGACCACAGGGCTCGATGTTAACCATTGCCCGATTGCCTGGGGCAAGTAGTTTTTATTGTGGGGAGAGTATAAATTTCATTGCATTTGTCCGCCGGGCAAGTGCAATGATCGCAAAGAAAAATTATTTATCACTTAAAATTACTTTAGAATCACAGACATTCGCTGAAAACGACCCAGAAGCGTTGCCGGCGCCATTTTTGTTGTTTTGTACACATTCTCGCGTGATTTGAAAAAGGCACGTGACTTGAAAAAGCGATGAGTGATTTTCGGCCAGATGGTGTGATTTTTGTCCACCTAGCGGTAATTTTGATGTAGTTACCAAAACGACAAACGCCTGCATTTATTTTGTCTGGGAAAACTAATCCTGAGTCAGTTAAAAGTCAGGGAATTCTGAAATCATGTAAGACTGTGGAAACCCTGTATAAAATAACTATGTATAATGATATTAATAGTATTATTTTGTATAAACATACCGTGACTCTAAAATAAAAGTTATTCATTTGTGACATTGATTTCTGTCTTGTGATTTATCTTAAGTTTTTAACCTGTCAAGTTTTTTTTTTAGATTTTTAATATTACAATTTATATTTTTCCAATCACACAACAGTTTAAAGCAAAGTTTAGTTTGAAAAGAATGTGCAGGAAGGACGGAAAAGCATGTTAACACGGTAATGTAGGCTTGAGTTCATTATCTGATGCATGTATATACACACTAGGAACCTGTAAACTTACAGAATTACAAAAAAACATTTAAAAAAACAAACATGTTTCATTGATATATATACAAAAATGAATATTAGGAACTATATTTATCAAACATTATTCTGGGTAAGTAAAAATTGTTTCTGGGCAAATGAAATGTGAAAGCCACTTGCCCGAAATCCTTAACGTCAACCCCTGTACTACCTCTTAAAACTCATCAAGAGAATGTGAAGAGTCTGCGGAGCAGTAATCAAAGCAAAAGGTGGCTTCTTTGAAGAACCTAGAATATAAGACATATTTTCAGATGCTTCACACTTTTTTGTTAAGTCTATAATTCCACATGTATTAATTCATAGTTTTGATGCCTTCAGTGTGAATCTACAATTTTCATAGTCATGAAAATAAAGAAAACTTAAGGTGTGGAAGGTGTGTCCAAACCTTATATGTGTCTCCTTTTGGCACCTTGTTTTGACTATTGAGCTGATGTGACAAGTGAATTTCTCCACAGTGAAATCAATAATTTATCTTAATACAACCAGTTAAAACCACTTAAGGTTTATTGATAGTCTGATTGTATTTATCCTGAAATCCAAACAGAATACACTTTTGAACAGAGACACGTGTCTCCAGGCACACCTGAGTTTCCACATCTGACGTTTAGATAGGCAATTAAACCTGGCTTAATATAAGAAGCTATTCTAGGAGGCAAACTGTACAACATTGAAAGTGAGCTGGTCAGTTCTGGGGTGAAAGTAGCTTAAACTATGATTTTTTTTTCTAAAGCTTCTTTTTTTCTAGGTTTTTCGTTCCCTGCATATAACTCAGCAACACCTTCCAGCCCTGCTTGCATTCCATGTTCTTGTGTGCTGTAAACATCTTCATCCCTCCTTTCTGTATGTCTCTGGCTCTCTGCTGTACTCAGATTTCCGTCTCACTGTCAAACAGCGACTATGATTGAAAGAAAGACAAAGACACTGTATGAATGTAAGAGTAAAAACAAAATATTTGGATTAAGAAAGGGGAGAATGGGAGGCTTCTATTTAGAAGTATTTTCTTATTTTTTTATTCTATAAACACATTTTGCCAATTATATAAGCATCTGTTTTTAAAATGGAAAGTTAAGTCTTTGTTGTAAATCGGATTTTTTCTTTTGATTTTTCACTTTATACTTTAATATTCCAACACATGTAGAGAAAACTTCTTTTAATTTCATCTTTTTTTTTTTTTTTTAGATGTAATTACTTTTATGTATGACTCTATATTAGGCTATCCTGCCTCTCGCCCTATCCTGCCTCTGACTATGAACCAGCAGAGCCCTCTCCATGTAACACATTAGAAATTCCAGGTTATCCTCTGACTTCTTGGTAGAATTACTAATGCCATTGTTAATGCAAATCACATTAACCTGTGTAGGATACGAAATAGAAACACAAAGACAAACAATGGTACAAAAGAAGTAAAAGAATATAAACTAACATCCAAGGGTAGAAAATATCAAATATTCTTTGAAAATCTGCTTCTTTTATTGGTGCAAAGACACTTACTCTTTTTTACTCTTTGTCTATTTCTATTGTTCTCAAACCAATGTTACCTGGGCTGTCTTGAGTATTATCATAACATTTTGCTATCTTGTTTTCAAGGTTCGTGAAGGAAATAAGTATATGTAGAGGTAATAATCACTAACAGCCCAAAAGGTGAGCTATTTAGAAATAGTGATCTTTGTATATTTACAGTCTTAAAAAGATCAGTGCACTGGGTATGGCTTCAGGGGAATTCTTTCTTTGATTAAAAGAACCAGGACGTGTTTGACCCTTGCAAACAAGTATCCCTTGCTTTGTCTGTTATTAAAAACAGTAATATTTTGTACAAACATAAGTCTTAATTTCTGCAATAGTAGTTTAAAAATGGCATTGATTTTGTGAGTCAACATTTCAGCAGCAAAGGACTACTTTGCACCTACATAGAGTATCTTGAAGTACAATGCTTCTGGTGCTAAAAAAATAGAACATAGCATTTTATTTTCTATACCATCTGTTCTGTTGGAGTTATTTAGAGAAGATGGTCCTCCTTTCCAATCTGTGAGACCTCCAGACATGAGACAATTGACTCAAGGTGAACCTTTATTAAATTCAAAAGGAATTAATTCCCTTTTTTTTTTTTTTTTAAGTAAAAATTGTCTCATCCCATTTGTATTGCTATTTAATTATCCATTTTTGTCTTAGTAATTTATTTTGTTTTTTCAGTCTTTATCATTTTTTTTATTTATTACTTGAATAAGTTACTGTCTGTATATCTGTTACAATAAACTTCTGAAACATATATACTTCGACAGAGACCTACCTCTTTATTCCATAGTACCAGTCCTCTTTTCAGCTTTTGCCGGTCAACAGTATGAAAATTATCCAGGAAGGAAATGAGCTCCAGAGTGCTATACTGAATCTGGATATCTGTCATCTTTATTAACTTCAGTATGAGAAAAACACGGGCATTAAAGCTCCAAAAAGCTACACAAATACTGCAAATGGTGAAAGCTTTCCATTATGAAACCCAAAACATATGATAATGGATTTAATAATGGCAATTATGAATTATGTGGATATTAACTGGGGAAACACATTTTTTTTTTCAGAACAGGCACTGGAGCTTTTTTATTCTTCATATATGATGTATCTAAAATTACAGTTCAAACTAAATATTTGATGGTGTACAAGGAATATCTTACATATATATATAAAAAAGTACTATATAATATAGTACTATATATATATATATATATATATATAAACATATACAAGGAGGAGTGGATTGATTGTCAGGATCTGTGGTGCTGTTTAGTACTTCAATTCCAGGTGATGGTCATCGGAGGGCGCAGCAGAGCTGAGTGGACTTGGTCTACTTAAGGCAGGGGTGCTCAAGTCCAGTCCCCAAGAGCTACCATCCTGTAACTTTTAGATGCATCTCTTCTCTAACACCTGAATCGAAAGGCTCAATCCCCTCATTAAGCCAAGCAGAGGCATAGTAACGAGCCACTCATTTGATTCAGGTGTGGTAAAAACTGGGTGCATCAAAAAGCTGCAGGATAGTAGCTCTTGAGGACTGGGTTTGAGCACCCCTGACTTAAGGAGTTGTTGGCAGTCCCTCTTTGGCTGAGAGCTTTCATGGTATCTCTGGTTATGGAGAGAATATTGTATTTCTCTGCACTTTGAAATCTAGTTGTGATCCTGCTGCTTTTTCTTGTATAACTTTTACCATTGAAAACCTCATCAGGAATGGAGAAACTTCCAAGTTGGTTATCAATTTTTCATAAACAAATGCTGCTGACATGGTCTTTAATTTATAAGCCCAACCTCCCCACATTTTATTTGGAACAATCAGCACATTAAGTACAATACCATATATTTTTTAAACTCTGACAACGATGCAATTCTCTGAACTTATCTACTAATTGTTCTGCTATTATCACACAATGCCACCTTCTGACTAAAGGTTGTCTCATATGTTAAAATGAAAATTGCCTCTGATTTCCTTTTAATATATATAACAAATTAATATATGGCAAAGAGCTTGGTTATTTGTGCCATTTTTTTTAAGTTAAGTGGTTTTATCCAAATAAGTAAGGCTTCCAAAAATATGTACTTATTTTTCAGGATTTGGTGTGACCTTGAAAACAGTCATGGCAGTTCTGAGACAAACAATATATAAGAATAAGAAAGATACTTTACAAAAAAAGAAAGTGGTCTTGTGGCCCCTGGTAGGGGTGTTAAAATATCTTATTTAATCAGATATTATTTCGGCTGTTATATACTGTTTATGAACACACTCCCTACTAGCTGTATGTTAGAACAATAAATATAAGAGTGATTGGAGCACAAATCATGGTCAAACAGCTAATTCTGCACATACATGGAATAAATTCACCACAACTTCTCTTCAAAATATAAGGGTTTATTAACAAAAATCATTCAGCTCCAAGTCAAACATATTTCAGTTTAACACTCTTAACTAAAACTAGTGAATAACACATTATTTGGCCAAATAATGTTTTATTAAATGATTTGCTTAATCAAGAACCAAAAACCTTTAGTCAAATGATTCTTTACCATCTTTGTTTTGTCCCTAATCATGCCAGACCTGCAAACCTTTTTTTCCATTTCAATTTGGAAGGCTTGAGTTTCATCCAGCAACAGCTCAGCAGTCAGTCAACAACCAGGGGTTTCTTTGTCTCAGTAGCTCACAGCAAGCCAGCTTCTTATCCAGTCTGGCTCTATAAGTTCTGAAACTCAAGAGAAATGTGTCGCAAAAGCAGCAGTCTCGGTCTGACTAATCGTTGATGATTCTGGATATCTGGGTAACAATATATGTTGATCCTAGAAACCAAAGCCATAGAAATGTAGCAAGGAATTACTTGTTTAATGTTTTTGTTACCGTATTTCTACACCCCATTGCACCACAACATCACTTCAAAATATTTTTTTATCGTCGCATAAACATATGTTCAGTGCAAGTCGAACTTTATTAAAGCATAGCACATAACATCTCACTTGTTGATGTTGGAGGGAAGTATAAATTGTTCCTGCCTTCTGGCTGTAACACCAAGTTTTTAATGGTACAGGAGTTGTCTTATTGTCTTATATATTAGAATATCACCATTACTTTCTTTGAGAGTGAAAAAGGGATATTTTACAAGGCCTCTTCTAGGTTTGGTCTATCCTTTTGCATTGTTGGGTCATGATCTTTATCATGAATTATAACCCTTTTGAATGGGAATATGATTCTGAAACTTTATTGAATGATGGCCTCGGCACTGAGCCTGGTTCTGCTGGAGGTTTCTTCCTGTTAAAAGGGAGTTTTTCCTCTCCACTGTTGCTACAAGCATGCTTAGTGTGAGGGATTGCATCCGAGACCATAAGTCAATGCAATCGACTGGTTTTCTTTGGATAGAAAACTATGAATCAATTTGACTGTATGATCTGGTGAACTGTAAAGGGCCTTGAGATGATGTGTGTTGTGAATTGGCGCTATAGAAATAAATTGAATTGAATTGTTTCTGGAAGTTCTTCCCATGATGATGTCTTGGTTTATGAGTTTTGAGATCGCTTTCGTTACTGTTTTACCAGAATTTATGTATATCCATCCATCCATCCATCCATTGTATTGCCAAGGCAGTTTTTTTTTTTTTTTTTTAAATGAGTAATAGACAGTTTTGTTTAAATATTGTAAGGTGTGAGAGGTAGAATACATTTTCTTTCGCAGTTTTTATAATCCATCTTTCTCTAACTAGGTGTCATGGTGATGCATACCTATTTGTGGTCTAAAATTACAAAAATAAAACATAGTTTGAGCCATAAAATGTAAGAATACAATGTTCAGTTTAAAAATATATATTATGTTTAAAATATTCACAAGTGGAAGTGAGTTATGTCACTGACACAACTCAACCCAACTGCATCATTTTGGAAGAGGACCGATATTCAGCGGTTTAAGCTAACATTATTCTAGCAATACAGACTCGTGGTGTATTTTTAAAAAGTACTAACAATAATGTGAATTTTTTACAAGCCAGTCTATAACTGCTTAGACACAACTCTCGAAATATTGAATCTCATATATTTTAGTTGCAAAGGCTATTGCTGTTTTCAATTAAATGTACCACATTTAAGGCAGAGAGGCCCTCTTCTTTGCAGGATGAGTGAAATGCCGAACTCTTGAAAAATGCGCAATCCCATTGCTAATTACTTCTATGAACACCTATAATTAGGGGGCAGCACAACCACTCTACTGACATATATTACCTCCTCTTCCCATCTGTTTGAGAAGTCTTATAATTCTTCTGGAGAAATACAACAAAAATAACATGAAATTAATCACACCACTCTGGCATTTCAGGGGCATCCTAATCAGCACATTGTTAACATCTAATAATTAGAAATCAAGCAAATAGATAATTTTTATATAGACATATGACAAAAAGAGTTGATGTATGTAGTGTATTCAGTATATTGGTGTTAATTCACTCGAATTTATTAAATCAGAATAATAAACATTTTAAAAACATCTTATAATAGAGTTGGGTTTTCTGCCTGACCAACATGGTAGCTGCGTCAACGTGCTGCCTCTTCTTATGAGCAGCACGTAACTACCCAGCATGCACTGTGCCGTCGCCATTTTTGTTGCTATGGTGTGCAGTTTCTTCGCAGTTCTGGAAAAATCTCTAGTTCTTTTCTGAACCCGGACATCTTTAATTTGTTACCTGCTTATTGTTGACCATTCCGGGAGAACTTCAAAGACAAAGATATCAACATGGCGCAGTACAAAGGAGCCGCCAGCGAAGCGGGCAGAGCCATGCAGCTGATGAAAAAACGAGAAAAGGAGAGAGAGCAACTTGAACAACTCAAACAGAAGATTGCCGAGGTTGGAAGCGCAGTAGACGTTATTTTTACATCTTTGTCTAAACAATCATTTACTAAATCCAACCTCAGTCTACTTTGGCATGTTTCTCTCTAACGTTAAATGAATAAAATCAATAAACATGGTCATTTGCGCATGCTGAATACAGGGTTACTGTATCATGTAATCAGATACGTTGATAGTCCTTATATTGCTGTAGTCTAGAAGGCTTGTTTCAGCCCTTAATCTAATAGTTGTTATTAATTTATATTTTAACTGATCACATTTAGCCAGGCTGATATTGGGCTGATTGATGTGATCACCCATGTTTTGGACTTATCGCACTCGCTTATTTTGGTCTCAGCGATGCCCCGTACGTTCTGTATTTGAATTCTAATGTGAATAAATCAATTATTTTTTTTATATTTAGGGCATTGTTGCAACCTGATATCCGTAAAGAAATATTACCAGTAGCAGGGGTGTTTCTGCAAGTTAACAAGGTTGGACCAGGATCATTTCATTTCTTTTTGTAATTGAACAATTTGAATACAATTTTGATCTAATTTAAAATAGTTTTTTTTAGAAAAGGAAATTGCATTGAGAAAAATATGCAAATTCAAATTGAAAAAAAACTCAAACATTTATTTAGAATAAAGGTAGGGCATTTAATGTTGTGTTCAGGAAGTAATATATGACTAAATTAAATTAAAATGCACATCAGATCTGAGTGTTTTCATTACTACTGATATCCATATTTGAAAATATTACGTGCTGATTAGGCGCCTTATGGGTCGTTAAAGTTTTGCTCTAATTTGGCTGCAAATATCGGCCATATATATATATTTTTATTGCAATCATCCTAATGTACAGTTGATTGTTTTTATGGGTTAGATTTCGTCCAAATATTTTGTGAGTGAATGGAGGTCGATGATGTCCACTTAAACTTTTATGAGTGCTTTGCATTCCATGGGAAATAAATGTAAAGTTTTTAATCTCATCATTCTAACGTTCTCATACGATTGTTACAGGACAACATGGTCAAGGCCAACATTGACAAGAAGTTCTCTGCTCACTACGATGCTGTGGAAGCTGAGCTCAAATCCAGCACTGTTGGTATGTTTGACAAATTTGCTCATATTGTAGAAAGGATTTAATTTATAGCGGGCACTGGTATTAATCTTTGTTTTTGTCTTTTTCTCTTATTCAATGTCTGAAAAAGGTCTGGTGACCCTAAATGACATGAAGGCCAAACAGGAGGCGCTGGTGAAGGAAAGAGAAAAACAACTGGCCAAGAAGGAGCAGTCCAAAGAGCTTCAGCTGTGAGGCAACTCATTTTTATTTAAATGTTAATCTGTCTGATCTCTGACATCCACAAGCAACAGAACTGCAAAGTCCTGCGTGTGTTGTCTACTGTTTTTTTATTTTGATTTTTTATTCTTTAGGTATAGGCCCCAATAACTAAATCTGAAAATGTTAGTGCCCAGATTGTTTACAATATTTTTTTTATTTTGCTCCCAATGTTGCTCTTTAAATATGTGAAGTTGAAGTTACACATCAGATGTAAATTTCAAGTAAATAGAACAGTTTTTTTTTAAATATTTTTCTCTAATCTGCCTTATTGCATAGCATTTTCTATTAAACTTTCAGTTTCAGTTAAAATATAAAGGCTGTGAAACAAAAAAAATCAGTGCTACCAACTGCTTCGCCCAAAGGAAATATGATTGGTCAAGGCAAAAAAAGAAAGTCTGCCACAGCATTAAACACAAATACCTTACTCCAGCTGTCAAGTATAGTTATGCAGAGGTGATGATGTGGATTGGTTTAGCAGTCATATTGCATGAGAAACAGGACTACATTAAAAAACAGGCCACGCTCCAACATCTATAAAAAAGGTGTTGAAAGCAGCATCACAACTGATGTTTCTCTCTGGGATGGTGTCGCAATCAAACAGGAACAGACCAGATGAAGCTACTATGATGGGAAACAGCAGTGAGAGTATAGTGTTTGAGTTTGAACTAACAAATACCGCAGAATGGGGGAACAGATATTGAGTGAACCAGAATTGGGAAAAGGGGTCTCTATGTCCTCTAGCAGTCTAAGCTGATAGCAGCATAACTATAGAGATAGCTCAGGATAATCTAAGCCACTCTAACTATAAGCTTTATCATAAAGGAATGTTGTAGGCCTACCCTTAAAAGTAGACAGGGTGTCTACTTGGGATGGAACGGTTTATGAAAACCGTCCGAACTGTTCGGTTCGACTGTCTCGGTTCGATTCGCGTGTGTTGCGTTCGGTTCATGCGCTGCTCC
Source organism: Cyprinodon variegatus (assembly GCF_000732505.1). NCBI lineage: Eukaryota > Metazoa > Chordata > Actinopteri > Cyprinodontiformes > Cyprinodontidae > Cyprinodon > Cyprinodon variegatus. Next base: position 1,004,863 of record NW_015150675.1, on the reverse strand, counting down.
TTTTTCTCATAGGCGAAGCGTTTACACTCCAGAGCAGAAGGTGGCGGTACTGCGACCAAAGCCAACCACCAGTAGTAAATAAGAAGAAGAAACGAAGCAGCGTAGCCGGGTGTAGCAGAAAAAAATCAGTTGTTGTGGAGAATTGTGTGGGTATGGCGAGTGGGAAAGAACAGGAGTTGGAAGACGCGCCAGCAGCATTTTATAGGTCTGCTGTATGGGACCGGTGTGCTATTGACCTACGATGACGGCGGAAAGAAAGTTGTTGATAAAAACAGTGTGCAAGCATTGTGCAACACGTTTTTTAACACATTTTTTAACAACAAGCTAACAGCAACACGACCAACATGTCAGGCTAACAATGAACATATACGGAACCGAAAACCGTGACCATGAAACCGTGAACCGAACCGAACCGTGGATTTTGTGAACCGTTCCACCCCTAGTGTCTACCTCACTGACTGAAACTGGTAGCTTGTTCCACAGGACAGGAGCCTGATATCTAAATGATCTGCCTCCCATTCTGCTTTTAGAAATTCTAGGAACCACTAGTAAACCGGAGATTGAGAGTGAAGTGCTCTGTTAAGAACATAAGGAACAATCCTATCTCTGATATAAGATGGAACCTGGCCATTTAAGGCTCTATATACGAGAAAGAGGATTTTTAATTCTATTCTGGATTTTAAGGGGAACACCATTTTTTTTTTTTTTTACAGTGGCCCCATGATTTTACGTTATTACATCACGTTCTACTCATACATATGAGTTTTGTCTCAAAGATATTCGGTTTTGTAATCCAAGTAATGTCTTCCTTTGGGAAACGAGTTGAAGGCACACACTAAACTGTTCATAATTTATCATTTATGGCACAACAGCATTCATAACACGTAGACGAATCACTGTCCCCCAGACAGTCATCCGCGCGCCGGACTGGAGTTGTGACAGGCAGCCCGGGCCACAGGCGGCTACGCTCTACCCCTTCTATTAATTCGGCTAGCTAATCTGAATTGTTCAATTCCATTTCAACAGCAAGATCATCTGTGGTAGTAGCACTAGACATCTTCCAGGAATGTGGGTAAAAGCAGCCGCAGTTCAGCGGACAGGATGAATGGATGGTACCCTGCGCGTGCAGATGAGGTCATACATGCGCCGCTTTGGTTTTGAAAAATATAAATATAAAAAATATAACCGCGGATGTCTGGGGGACTGTGATTCGCCTACATGTTATGAATGCTGGCGTACCATAAAGAATAAATTATGAACAGTTTAGTTTGTGTCTTCAACTCGTAGCCCATAGGAAGACGTTACTTGGATATAACGGAATATCTTAAAAACAGCTCCAAATGACACAAAACTAATACGGGTAAGTAGAACATGATGTTCTACTTGTTTAATAACGTAAAATCAAGGGGCCAATGCAAAAAAAAAAAAAAAAACGGTGTTCCCCTGTAACAGGAAGCCAATGAAGATAAGCCAGGATAGGATAAATATGATCTATCTTTTAAATATTCATCAGAACTCTGGCTGCAGCATGTTGGATCAGCTGAAGACTTTTAACTACAGTTTGTGGACTTCCTGATAGTAAAGAATAACAATAGTCCAGCCTCGAAGTAACAAATGCATGGACTAGTTTCTCAGCATCACCCCTGGACAGGATATTTTTAATTTGTGTGTTCAAGAGATACTTTTAGTCTATGTAATTGGTTAGTTTCATCTGGATTTGTGGGCAGATATAGCTGCGTGTCATCAGCATAACTCCTGGCTATAACAAAGTGTTCTCTGCTCCAGTGTCATGCCATTGACTCTGAAGTCAGAACTCTGCCAAAACTCCATATGTGTAATAGATATGAGCAGTTATATTTAAAATGCATGCATGTAAACTACACTCTATGAACATTTAAACATTTTATGTGTGCAGATTTAATGCCATAGAGCCCCAAATATATCAGCCTTAAGTTCATGCTTCTTCTCTGCTCTCTTTTACCTTTTATTCACATGCAGATGCTCTCCTACTTGCTGTAGACCAGTTGATTTGTACTTGTGTCAACTTTTGTTACTCTTAGGGGAGATTGGAACCAAACTTAGAACAAACTGCCTGTGATTGGCTACTTTTCTCTGAGCAAGACCCTTAACTCCCACACTGCTCCCCAGGCGCCCCACAATAGCAGCCCACTGCTCCCCAAGGGGATGGGTTAAAAGCAGAGGTAAATTTCTTCAATGTGAGATCAATTAAGTTAAATTCTTTGCTTTTCAAATGCCTGTGTTCAGCTATAAACAGGAGTTCATTCAATCCTCACTTTCCTTCTAATAAATAGTGAAGCTAATGTTAGTTTAGCTCATATGAAGTTTCAAAAATGGAAACTTTAATAATTTTAGAGCATATTGCTACTGCTTTTAGATCAAATTGTTAAACTAAGTTATTTAGTGAAGACTTCACTGAACTCCTTAAGAGCACGTATTATCCTATAGATGCTTAGCTAACTTTAGTTGCTGCAATTAGGAAGAAAACATTACACTACTTTCTCACAAAGCAGGATTTTCTGAAAAGTAGCCACTGGCATGCAGGTGACTTTCTCAGGTTGGTTCCACCACCTAGGAGAGAATCTATCAGAGCTCCATGAGCACAGAGAAGGAGCATTAACTCATGGATGTGATATATTTGGTGCCTCGCAGTATTGCATCTGCACACATAGACAATTCAAAACATATTTTACATGCACCTGTTTTAAATAAAATACTCATGAGTATTTAACAGGGTGTTTGGGCTTTTGGCAGATTTTTGACTTTATAATCTGCATCTTGGTCCAAATTGTGCAATTCAATCTGCAAAAGAATAGCTGGAAAACGAAGAACCAAGATGTTGAGCAGTTGGCGGGCTCTATGTCAAAAGGAGATGGTTTCCTAATAGCCTCGTTCAATGCTACAGCTTAAGATTTATGCAGTGTGAATGAGGTGAGTGCTGGATTTAGGCGATGATTGATAATTTTTGCCTCCTGGCTCCATGGCCTCGTTGTAGGTTTGCATATTTATTTCTTAATTTGTGTAAATCTAAATTTATGTTGGCAACTATTACATTTGAGCAATGGTGTCAAAAGTACACACATTTGTTACTTAAATAGAAGTATAGATACTGCATTTTAAAAACACTGGCAAAAGTATGTGCTCTAAAAACTACTGAAAGTATAAGATTATAAAGTAACTTTAAAAAAACAGCCAGAGGCCACTATATGAATTGAAAGCTCAATTTTCCGACTATTTTGAAAAATTGTTTGATATAGGGCCAAGGATGAGGGAGGTCTTGTTTGTCTCCGTCTCCATCTCCCAATTCACTCTCGCCTGTGTCCGACCTTTCAGACATTTCAACATATTTTTCTGAATCCGACATTGTAGCATGGCATAGACAATTCACGTTTGCAGTTTGAAGAACACCTGCTTGCTTCTGATGATTTCCTTTAGCTAACCAATGAGTGTTTGCGTTATATGACTCATCTAATGACACTAGTTTTCACTAGATGTGGATGGCGCCAATGATCTGCATTGGATGGAGCACATGGCGTGAAATAAATATTTATAAACATTACACTGAAGCCAAGAGTAACGAGTAACATTTGTTTTTAAAAAATAAGAAATAAAAGTACAGATACTTGTGTAAAAATGTAATGAGTAAAAGTCAGAAGTAGGAAGAAAAATAAGTAATGGATAATAGTATATATACCTAAAAAGTGTACTTAAGTACAGTAACAAAATATTTGTACTTTGTTACTTGACACCTCTGCATTTGAGTAAATAAGAGAACCAGGAGAGCCATTTGACATTCAGAGAATCAACTGTTTCTTTATTTAGACTGATACTTAGACAGATTTTATTTTGTCATTTTGTATACACTAGTGTAAACAAAAAGACATTTCATTTAGAACAGCTCTCTAGACAATTTCATTTTTTTAAAATGCAGCCTCTATAAGGTAAGCAGTAGTGATAATAAATAAATAAATTATGAGCTACACCCAATGATTTCCCATTACTATTTCACACACAGATCTTTGACTTTCTTTCTTTAATATATATATTTTTCTTGATAACACAAACCGTCCTGAAAGATTAATTTCTCCAATAAACTAAATGGTTGGATTTACTTATTGGACCAGAACCTGCCACATATTCATACATACTTCATATTTTCTCCATTAGCCTGCAAAGTCCTGAAGGTCATTCAGGCTGAAAAAACTAAATATTAAGTCTCCACATTAGGAGGTTTAAACACAGAAGGTAACCCATTTTGACTCTGGAGACTCTGTAGGTCATTTAAAACTAAACATCACAAATGTTTAGTTTACAGCCCTGTGAAAACCAACTGACTTCATGTTTGTTTTTCTCCCTTTTTTTACAGAAAGCTTGAGAAACAGAAAGAAAAGAAGAGAAAGGAGGAGCAAAAAAGAAAAATTGCCAGTTTATCCTTTAACCCTGATGAAGAAGAGGAGGAAGAAGATGATGATGATTTTGAAGAGGATGATGATGACAAAAATTCAGAGGAAGATCAGGATTGTGAGTATTTTTTAATGTTACATTACCGATTACACACATCTGAAGGCAAAGGATGAAGCCTGTTTTTCACTAAAAGTCCTGAAGCAGCTGAATCTAACCTGGGTCCATTTCACTTCAACACAGATTTAACACTAAGCTATTTCTTGATAAAATAACAACACAGATGAAGTTTATTCCTGCTTAACCTGTTAAGCTTGGTTTATGTTTGATGTGGACAAAATCTCTGCATCATGCACCCAGGAAAATTTGTAACTGCAAGGACAGCCGCACTGAAAATCATGACAGCTCCTACTGGCGACAGTTCACAAATGAAAAATCTAGAGATTCTGTAATTTAGCTAAAAAATATCATTATCACTTCATTCAGCCATTCAAAATTTCCCCACTTTCCTTTGCTGGTCCTTGGTTGGTCCCCTACAATTCCTTTTTGAACAGCAATCTTTGTACTAAAATATTTTTTTGGTCATGATTTGTGAACATTTAGATCTTCTCCACTCCAGTGGCTGGAAGTTGGAGGGGATTCTGCTGGGAGTTGCAGGGAAGTCTGCTGCCATTCGGTTGGCGTTTGACTGGGAAGGACCATTTTGAATATCTGCTAATGTAGACTTTAAAAAAGTTGTAAACAGCTGTGTCTTCTAATACCTCATCTAGTATGTTGTCAGCTTGCAGTTTGTGCTGAACACACTGTTTTTACAGCTGTGTAAAAAAAAAAAAAAGAAAATAAAATGAGATTTAGGATTTCACCCATGTCGAACTCTGCTGCTGTTTTCAAACAGCTCAGAGCTGTTTTTAGTCACACACCCTAATAACTGGTATCATTGCAAATAGGCTCTTACCTTTCTTACAAGTGGTTTGAGGCCATTGCTTCCATAACACAGGCATGCTCATTGTGTAAACTTACCAAACTTACCTGCATATGAGACAGATCACCTTATGCGCAGCTGGAATTTCTGTTTCGTCAAACTTTCCTTCTCATTATAATCAAATATCACAGTGATGCAGAAGAAGAAAATCACAGATTGGGAACCTTTGGAGGAAAATCTTTTTAACTCTGTAACTTGTTATTTCAACATATTTGCAAAACACATCTGCTAAAAAGAGGGCAACTAAATAAAGTATGAAATAATGCTGATCTGGTAATAAATATCATGAGATTAATGCTTGCTTAGAAAACGATACAGATCAATGCTATTTAACTCCTGTCTTTTGCAGTGAATTTTCTTCTATTGTTAGAAGCAAACAATATGTTCTTTTAATTGAAATATGGAAAGGGAAGCGAATGTAATCTGAAATATGTAAAGATCATAATGCAGAAATTTGAAGGAAAAACAAACTAAATTAGAAAATGTAAATTCTGTAAAACGGAAAACATGAAAAATATGTATAAACAATCACTAAGAAAGCATGCTCAAAACCCTTTTTTTTTTTTCATAGTTCTATTCAGACTTTCATTATCCTTCACATTAGCTCTTTGTTTGGCTGAACTGCTTTTTGTTCAAAATGGGACTTTACACCGGAATACAAAGCATGGATGAGCCAGTAAAGTCTGGAAGAGTTTAACCACCGCAGGGTTCTCACCTCAACTGGGGAAAACTACTTTGAAATTGAGTAGAGCAACTTCTTGACCATGAAGGCTTATAAATTCCCCTAAAACAGTCTTCCCAGATTAACTGGACCTGTCTTAACTCCGATGGGCAGCCTGACTCGTTAAGAAGTGTTATGTCCCTAAAGCGTGAATACTTAAATATAAATATATAGTGGATGTATTCTTGTCATAAAAAGTCCAGATCAAAACCTGCTGAGCTAAATGTTGTTTTATGATCTCTGCAGATGTTCCAGTAAAGAAGAAAAAACTGGGCAAAAATCCAGATGTGGATACAAGTTTCCTGCCAGATAGAGACAGAGAGGTCAGGTTTATGCTTTCAGTTGGCTGTGATAAAGCTTTATGAGCTGTCAGACTGTCCAAAAAGATTACTGTTGGTGAACATAAAAGTTTGGACTAAACCGTTTTTTTTATTTTTTGAAGCTTTTGTTTTTTTATTTGCTTTTTTACTCTTAAGGAGGAGGAGAACCGCCTGAGAGAAGAGCTGAGACAGGAGTGGGAGCTGAAACAGGAGAAGATCAAGAGTAAGTAATAGATTTTTACTGTGGTGTGTGACCCACCTCCTAGTCCTGAGTTTCACCATATTTTTTAACTTTTGCCTTTAGATGAGGAGATTGAAATTACCTTTAGCTACTGGGACGGCTCAGGCCATCGGAAGACTGTCAAGGTAAATTCAGGGTGGATTTAAACTGAAGGAATATTATTCAGGAATTTCCTGCCTTATTCATTTACTGTCTGAGTTTTCACCTCATCTTTCGGGATAAAAACCTGTTAGTAGGGTGGAAACGTTACAGCCTTTCTCCAAAAGGGATGAAGTCTTCAAACATCACATCTTAACAGAATTCCAAAAAAACTTTAAAACATTCCACTGGACTTTGTATCCAAGTTTGGAAATTTTTCGCCTTCCATCCAGGAAGCTTTTTCAATTCAAAATATTAGGAATAGCGTTGAGTTCGAGGTTTTATACAGTAGCAGGGCTTCAACGACTCCCATTCCAAATGGGTGGACCCCTTTGCTTGTTCTAATTTGCATGTGTTCAACATAAAAACAAGGCGTTGTTGGGCTAATGGGGCCTAGGCCAAAGTTCAACTGAAAAAAACTCATTGCTTACCTTCATTCACCTGTGACACAGCCAATCATCTTTGAACCACACCTCCATGAACGCCAATCGGCTTCCAAAGTTCATCTTAAAAGGCCTCTGATCTGTTTTTCTCTGCTTCTTTGGGCAGGCAGTGGATGCGCTTTGTGACTTGATTCAGATGACACAATTTTAACCCACCTTTAACCCCTCCTCCACCTTCGTAGCTAAAGCTTCATCAGTGTCATTCCTCCCGGACTCTTACTCTTTTGAGCCTGGTTCTGCCAGAGGTTTCTTCCCAACAAGGAGTTTTTCCTCTCCACTGTCGCCTAATTCTTGCTCATCATGGACAGGTTCTCTCAACCTGTGTTATCCAACTGGACTCCCATCTTCCAGGTCCCAGAGTGAAGCTCTAGTATCAGCTCAAGTAGCTTACTGGATCTCCCCATAAAGCTCAACGTACCGTCTCGCTAACCAGCAGTCTATAGACTGACCAACTTCATCTGTCTCCACTCCACCACCAGTTTCAGACCTTGCTCTGTTCATGCATATCTATCAAAATTAAGTGCTATGTTTCCTGCCAAGGTCTGAGCGCCAAAGACAATGTAATTGTATCAATAAATTTCTCCTAATTGTCTTTTTCTTCATGTGAGTTTTTCAGATTGAACTATATAAAACCTCGAACTCAACGCTATTCCTGACATTTTTAATTGGAAAAAGCTTCCTGGATGGGAAGCGAAATGTCTTCACACATGGAAACCAAGTCCAGTGGATTGTTTTAAATTTTTTTTGGAATGACTATGACCTGGATGAGAAAGCTATAACATCACATGTGCAGCAGTGTACACAGCCTTTGCCTCGAAGATTATCCTTAATATCTTCCTAAGGCTCAATTAGTGTCCACCTGAAGTCATTTCCTTACAGATGAATGAATTATCTGTAGACCTCCAGTCTACCTGATGTAGATTTTCTTAAGGATTTGAAAGTCCCAATTGATGATAAAGGTCTTTGGTGTGGATACAACGTCCCATTTTTGGAGGAAAACTTTTTTTTTCAGTGGATGTTAAATTACTTGAACTTTTTAAGTTGTTAGCTGCTTTCCTTAAGTGAAGCATGGCGGTGGCAGCATCATGCAATGCACATAGTGTAAGATGAATGCAGCAGAAATTCTGGATTTTAATAGATAGAAGTATCTTCTAAAATGCTTTTATGGGGTGATGTCTTCTGAGTTTTTAAGGAAATAAATACATTTTGATAAAAGTTTTAGCAAAACTACATGTGGAAAAAGAAAAGTAATGTGAATACTTTTCAAATGAGGCTCTGTTTGGAATAAAATTTACAGAGGAAAACACTAAACTATTCGACTGATTCAATTTTTTTCAACCTTTTTGTCATATCAGTTAAAATTAAACTTATTCTTTATTAACTTTCATGGCAGATATAACCATGAATGCCTGCATACAGCCATCAGTGCAGAAAGACTGAACGACTCCTCAAAGGAATATTTCTGGGTTTTACCTGATTTTGTTCTGAGGCACAAATAAAATCCAGAACTGTCACAAACCAACAGATTTGAAAGTAGGTCAACGAGTTATGTTTGTGTCCCATCAGACAGGCTATAATTATTAGACATTGGGGATGTTACCCAACTGACTTCTACATTTATTTTATTCCAGAAATGGATTGAAATAAGCCCAGTGTCTATATTAAAGCTGATTGTGGTGTTTCCTCAAACTGTCTCTTCCCACTGTTCTGAAAAATTAGAAAGTATTTTGATAACATGTGAGCCTAACTGGCAGAACAGATTACTAATAAAACACCACTATTGAAATAAGTTCAGAGAGGGAAATCTTCTGGCTCTGAGTAAAATCCTCTGTGTGTGTTTATATTGCAGATGAAGAAGGGGAACACCATCCAGAACTTCTTGCAGAAGGCCCTGGAGGTCCTCAGGAAGGACTTCAGTGAGCTCAGGTGGGTTTAGCCAGAGGAATGTTTGGATAAAAGAGTATAAGTGAAAAGATGTTCTGAAAAATAACATTTCCATCCATTGATGGAACTGTAATTGACAGAGTTAAAGCAGGATGAAAAGATCCTTTTTCTGGAAACGTTATTCAATGAAAAGAAATGTCTGTTTAAAGACCAATGGGAACAGTTGAAAAGGTTATTTTATCCTGCACTTTAAGAAAACTGAGAAAATAAAAAAAATGCAGAAAATAAAATATTTTTAGTTTTTCTTTGCAAGTGTTTTTATTTAATACATGTTTTAATAGAAAAAATGATTATGCATAAAGTAAATAGTTAAAACCTTTTATTTCATAAATAAATAAATATTACATTTATCATGTCTCTAACTTTAATTACCCCCAAACTATGATGGTAAAAGAACTAAGCAAGGTAGATTTATTTACCCACCACATTTCATGCACAAGGCAACTCAATGTGCCTCACAGCAACACCCGTGTTACAAACACAATAAAGAAATTCAGTAAATACGTAAATACATTTTATATATTAAAAGTAGTTAAAATACAATCAGTCGCCATTGGCAACACGAAATAGGCATGTTTTCATTCTGGACTTAAACATAGTCAGCGTTGAGGCTTGTTTTGCGTCCTCACTGAGGCTGTTCCAGACTTTGGCTGCATGAAATTGAAATGGGCCCTCACCATGTCTATTAGTGACTCTAGGAACCACCAGGAGACCCCTCCCTGAGATCTCAAGGCCCAAGGTGGTTCATATGGCTCTAATATATCAGATATGTACTTTGGTGTTAAACCATGAGAAGACTTGCACAGAAGTAGAGCTGTTTAAAGGTCTATTCTCTGAGCCACAGGAAGCCAGTGGAGAGACCAGAGCACTGGATTTATATGGTCATATTTCCTGGTTCTGGTCAGAACTCGAGCAGCAGCATTTTGGATAAACTGCCAATGAACAGGCCTTTGCAATAGCTGTAGACAAATGCAAGACTAGTTTAAACACTATGTTTTTTATTTTAGTAATGTAGTTTGTACTTTTGAACTGTTGGATCTGAAGAAAGTTCTTAGTAGGGCTTCCAAATGAAGAAGGAAAAAAATCGAGTTTTGAAAAATTAACCAAGTAAAGAATTATTTTGCAACCCGGAAATAAGCTGAAATAGGCTGTTAATCGCTTAATCAAACAATTTAAGACTGTGGATTCAGTGTTTCTATCAGGTATTCACACTCATGAACTCCTGTAAGCAAATGCAAAAAAGCGTTCTTTCTTTGAAAACGTTGGGTCTAATGAGTTGCATAAGCAAGGCATCCCGCATCATTAAAGTCGTAGGGAAGTCATATTTAAATGTTAAATTATGTACTCTTTATCAGACCATATTGTCCCAAAAGTTAGAAAATTTCTCTTTTTTTCTCGTTATCTTATGTAGGCCAGTTAGTTATACATCAGGCTGTACACCTAAATTCGGCCAATCAAATTTCTTCGGTCATAGCCTCTTGATTCATATGTCGCAGCTAATATAAGCAACGGTTGAAATAAGAATCAATTTATTTTACCATAGAGTTCCGTCCCAGTTTTCACGGGGATGGACATCTGTGTCTTTGGCAGGCTTAGAGCTAACAAAACTGGCAGCGTTGCGAGGCAATGGGCTCAAACATGTACAGCTGTAAGCCTTCTACCCCAAATTAAGCTTCTGCCACACTGGCGTCCTCTTCCACAACAACTCTGTCCCCTTCTTTCTCCTCTAAATAAAAAATGTATGACGGAGGAGACTCATCCACAAACTCCGACACAAAACTTTCTTCCTCTTGCATGTTTCTGTTGTCTATAGCGTTCCTTGACACTGTGGTTGCTAAGTGCTACTTTGTCCCAATGTCATTTCCCATTGGGAACCTACAAGCACTAAGTTGCTAACTTGTTTGCAAGATGCTTCCGAAACACCGGCCACAACTAAACTTGCTTGCGAACCTGCCGCCACAACAATCTCGCCCCTTGATAATCAACCAATCACATTCACTTTATTCACTCTTGTAAAGTCGGGCACCACTCGGGAGAATTCGAAAATACAACCGTTGCAACAGCCGCTTCCCTACGACTTTAATGGTGAGTCTGGAGCAGTAAGACTTAAACTACTTTAAAAAAGTCAAGTGGAGGAACCAAAAGATTTCACAATCCCTCCTCAGAAGGATTCAAATGGCTGCTTGTCAAGACATGAAATGGTATGTGACCCAATTTAAGCTTGGAACTGGTGCCAACTGCAGAGGTTTTAAAAACAAAAGACGATGTGAAGGTGATTAACAAGAATGGCCGAGCTAAGGGATTCTCCATCAGATATAGTCAAAGTCTCAGGTATTAGTATGCTGATACAAAAAGCACAAATATTTACCAAGTTGTTCTCATACCTGTTGTTGTTGTTGACCATTTTTCTCTGAGTAATATCAACTAGAACATGACATTTTTCTTGATTCAGTGGGTCATATGGTTCCAGCAGGAATCCTGTAGGACAGAAGTGGATTTGAATAATCGTTCTCAGATCAGGAAGATACAAGAATAAAAGGGAAGTAAGATCAAATATGATTAAAATAAGAACATATTATGTTCAAAACAAAGCTCTCATTAGCTGGCCAGTGAGCAGAGGCAGAGCAGGCTGTCAGACGATGAACAGCAGAGGAGAAGAATAGCTGAATAAATCCCAACAGACTGATAAGAACTACCTGAAGATGATGGAATTACCAGAGATAATTAAGAACTAACATTTGTTTTGTCTGCAAAGAAAGTTTTTATTAGTTTATTGATCTCAAAGTGGAGAATTGTACTTGTTACATCGGCGAGATAGTCAAAGAGATGGACGTGCCAAAAGGAGGAAAAGGTGCATAAGGGTATATGACTATATGACTATGACACATGAAGTCTCTTATTTAGCAAGATTATTATACAGGCTTATTGCACAGGGTATTAAATAGTGATTGCACATTAGATATTGCAAAAGTTAGGGGTCGTTTTGTTTTTCTTGTTAGCCTTTAATATCCGGTTGAAGATGTGTGGAGAGTTGGGGACAGTTTTCACCATTGCAGCAGCATTGGTAGGGTGTAAGGATTAAGTGCTACCATAATTTCTGCAAAAGGCTTGCTGCTATGAGGAGACATGCATCAGCATTAGGTTTAACAGAATGTAAGAGAGGAAGGTTGGGCGAATACAAGTTGGGGATGCTTTTATTTGGCTTTGTTTTCAAATATACTGCTGACCAGAGGTACAGTTACCAGTAATGAACTAATAATTTTACTCAGGTAGAAGTAGAAATACACCCGAATATTAAATAGTTTGTTAAAAAGGCTGCTCAAACTCTTTACATTCTTTTTCCTTTACTCGGGTGTTAGGGTCATGACTAAATCTCTCTTTGTGGGAGTGGTATGGGACACTAGTGAAAATCCGTCCCTGTGTCATCCTCCAATATCAGTCGATCAAACCGTTTTTGTTTTGTTTTGTTTTGTTTTTCATTCCACGCTACAAAATGTGATAAAACTGTCTATGATTTTGGCTTGTCAGTATAGTTATCAGTCAATTCTTAAAGGTGCAAAATGGGTATCATATTGGAAATCAAATTTTACCTGTATTTGGACATTCCTAGCGGAGCTACGCACTACACAAATTCTTTATTGCAAAAAAAGTGATATAAAAAGGAACCGTTTGTCTTTTTTGTCCCTCTTTGCCCTTTTTTCCCATTAAGTTTTTTTTTTTTTTTTTTCAGGAATATCAGAGCCATCTGTATTTGATAAAAGCATGACATTATGCTAAAGAAAGAACTTATCTTCCTCCAGAAATGTTTCAGAAGTATTAAACATCATCCTCCCATTTCAAATGTTTCACATTTGGTGATTCTGAGATCAGAATCACAAATGCTGTTCCGTCGTTGTTGCCTGAATTTTAACATTTCGTATCAGAAGAAGAATTTCAAACACATATTTGTCCTGCTAGCTCAATTCTTGCAGTACTCTTGCATGTCTGGACAAGACCCTTTCCCATGCATACCTTTATGTTTAAATAATATTCAATTCAGTTCAGTTTATTTATATACTGCCAATTCATAACACATGTCATCTCAAGGCGCTTTACAGTTCACCAGATCATACAGTCAGATTGATTCAAAATAAATCTCCAGAAGGCTTTCAGTTGGATGTGTATTCATCATGGCGCATGCGCTCTCTCTTTGCAGGTAAACTATATCAATTGTAGGAGTCTTTGCCCCATCAGTAGTGGAAAATTAGATGTTTTCTTCCCAAAAATCAATTCAAATTACATTTAGTTTCTCTTTTAAAGATTTGATGTTAGACTAGAATAATTAAGCCTCCCGACTAAAAATGTTCAGAGCACTTTTGTATTCATTTATTTGCCATTTAGTTTCAAAAGCTCCATTAGTTCTGATCCTTTTAGCTTCTGTGTCATGTTCTATATATAAGAATCTAATCAAATCAGGACCCAGATTTTATTCTGTTATTTTATTTTATTTATTTTTTTTACTTTTTCTTCTGTTTTTTTTAAGTCTTGTTGAGTGAGGTGTGTTGCTGATGTTTCCCTTTTGTATCACTTGTTTTCTCTGCAGGTCTGCTGGAGTGGAGCAGCTGATGTATATTAAGGAGGACCTGATAATCCCACATGTGAGCCCAGTCTGTTCTCTGTTACATAGAGGAAGAAGGTTGCAAATGGCTTTAAAATGTAAACATGGCAGTCCGTTTGGTTAAATCATTCCTTGTTTCTTTGTTATTAGCACCACAGTTTTTACGACTTCATTGTGACAAAAGCCAGAGGAAAGTCTGGTAAGTTAACATTTTCTGCTCTTTGAACAATTAACTTTGCTTTATTTTAGCAAAGCTTAAATATAAACAAGGGGTGAAAAGCTGCTCACCAAGGTAGGTTTATCCCAGAGGCTAAATGCCAATCAGACATGTGATCTCTGTTTTAGCTGACTGAGGCAGTTTACTATGGAGGATCTAATAGTAAGCTATTTCAAATTTAACATTTGAATCATGCAATGTCCAATCCAATTTGAAAATAATTTTCTAATTGCACATTTTGAACGGAATTATTAAAGCGGAATTGTAAATTTAATGTATTAATCCATTGTTAGATATGGGAATTTGAACATGTATTTTCAAAACCAATTTCTAAATGGATGTTTAAAAACAAAATAAATCGGATTCATAAATCTGAATAAATACCTTTCCTTATCACAACTTTATAAAAATGTTATTCCTTATTCTATTTCTCACTTCCATTCTCTAATTTTTAAAAAAAAAATTGTATTGTCTCTGTTATCTTCTCCGTGACCATTCTGTTCCCTGAGCACAATTGAAACCAGTTAAACTCTCATGACATCATGCTGGTCAGTCAGACATGCCATACACATCTTCAGCTTTTTAAAAATGTTTCTTTTCATCTATCAGCTGGTTCTCTCTCTTATACCTCTTTCCAACTGGCCAGAAAACCAGTTTAAACCCAGGAACAATCGGCTTTTAGGGGCAGTGGGAACACCTAACTGACATGTGTCTACCCAGTTCACACGCCTCGGCCAAAGAGACCTGCGTTAAAATCTCCTGGGCTCTGATCCGCATGCTGTGGGAACATCAGAGCTGGGTTGACCCGCAAAATTACATGACACCATAGAACACAGCGTACGCAACACTGTGCAGGTCGCTTCTGATCTAATAATCCAAAAGAACCCTGTTTACATTCGACAAACATGGTACAGCACTGGTGGGAGGGATTCGGAGGGACAAAAGAGCGAAACAATAAAGCATGCGCTGGCATCCTTACATGTTTCTTTCCATTGTTTACTTTCTCGGTATCTATCACAATAGTAACATCATGAATGCTAACACAGCGTGATGGTGTCATCAGACACGCAGCTGCAAGGGAGCAGAGGCCATGCAGCGCTTTCAGCTGCAGGTCAGACCCTGCTTTTTTTTGCCAGATGGAAGGGAGTCATATACCGATTGTTAGTGGGTCAACCCATGATGAAAACCCCTGTTTAACGCACTATTTTCAGTGGCAAAGATGCTTTATATTGCCACATTTGGTTTACAAAATGACCAGTGAGGGAGCTTTTTACATCTGAAGAACATTGGTAAAACTGGCTTCTATTGTGCTCAGGGACCAGAAGGGAAAAGGTCAACAGAATGCAAGTTGAAAAAGAAAATGTGTTTGGAATAACAGTTCTAAATGTGTGATTACGAAAGGTTTTTATAATTAGATTCATAAATTTAGTTTTTAAACATCTATTTAGATTTTTATTACCATTCACTTTGTGGACATTGTTTTAAGTACATAGTTGTATAATTTTATTTGTTGATGTGATTAAAGATAATTTCCGTGAATAAATAAAAACCCCAAAAAGTGAAACTGTTAGTATTGTTACATGAATAAGTTTTGTTTAAGAAGACCTTCAACGCTACTGCTTTTCTTGTTTCTTGTATTGTGTTCGACAGCCAGACTCTGTCACAGGTTCTGCATCTTTCCTATTGGTTTATTATTACTGTCTTGTTTCTTTCTTTAGTTTGTAGCTGCTTTCCTTAATCAGGCAAGAAATGTATCTGCGGTAGACACAAAATGTTAAAACAAATGCATTCCTTCAGGTTTTATCAATTTCTTCTGTTCTTGGAAAAAGCTGCATATGCTTACAGGAAATTCCAATTTTGAGATCAGAAACTTGGATGTTCCTGGGATTCTTAAAAAAAGGCTGTTTTCAATTTAGTGGTTCTGTTTGCATTTGAAAATAAGTGAAACCAGCTCCTCCTTTCTTTCACATTTGTGTTAATTTATAATGAGAGACAGAATTATTCGGAACACGTTTGGGGAAATTTATTGCCTTGTTTGTTGGAGAAATCTCTGTAACCATGGTCAGGTCAATTAGTTCTATTTTATGATTTTTTTTCTCTTTTTTGCCGTGTTAACAGGCCCTTTGTTCAGCTTTGATGTTCACGATGATATCCGACTAGTGAATGACGCCACTGTGGAAAAGGATGAGGTGAGAAATTCACAGAAAAAATAGATCTACAGTTAAAAGTTAAGGGTGAGTGAACAGATAACAGAGAGGTGGGTGTTGATACAAAGCAATGCTTATGGGAATTTAATCCGCCTTCCTAATTGATGAGCTTTTGAACCCACAAAGCTGCTTTAAATCTTTGAGCATCAATCCTCAAAACTGACTTGGGGAGAATACTTTTAGAGCTTGCTCATTTTTGTATAATGTAGATAGATGGAAACATTGATGGTTGTTCCAGAACATTTAGTCTGGAATTGTTTTTGTGGTTGAACCATTAGCCAGTTCAAACACAGGAGAGGGTGGTGATGCTGAGATAGTCACACTCTAAGCTTGAGGGTTACAGCTAATATGGCCACATCAGCCCAGCTAGGAAACACATGGCGCAGGGAAACACAGCTTGCCCCCGGTACAGTAGAATGACCAGTTTTTAGTTTAGAAGTATAAATGAAAATAGATCTATTTAAATGAAAATGATTTTCAAATAAATCCTTCGTCATTCTATTATGAAAAATTATCTTCTGTATAGCTAAACAACTTCACCTGTGCTTCGCTGCCAGGGTTGTCAGATCTGCCTGTTTCTAGTCCAAAACCAACATGACCTCCCACATAAAAAAAAGAATAATTTATTATGAATCTTGTGTTAAAACTCGACCAGCCGGTTTTAGTATTCACAAAATCTAGGTGGTATATTTGTGGAGATGTAAGCTTTTTCTCCCAGCTTTTAAGCTTTTAAATAACCCATCTTGTTTCAATCTGTTTTAATCCAGTTTCTTTTTTTTTATTGTCGCCGCTCTATTTTATGAGTGTTTTTATGTTGATGTTTTGTTCTCTGAGAGAAGCTCTCCCGGAGGTGGGAGTTGAACACATCCCTGACCGAAGGCTCCACCAGACGTTCCCAGCGGACCCTTACTACATGTTTGGGCCTGCCGAGTCTTTCAGGCTTCCTCCTCTTCCAACGTATCCAGCTCACCACCAGGTGGTGGTCGGTGGACAGCTTCGCCCCTCTCTTCACCCGAGTGTCCAAGACATACGGCCGAAGATCAGAAGATATGACTACAAAGTCGATCATCGACCTTCGGCCTAGGGTGTCTTGGTGCAAAGTGCACCGATGGACATACTTATGCCTGAACATGGTGTTCATTATGGACAATCCGTGACTTGCACAGAAGTCCAATAATGAAACACCACTCGGGTTCAGAGCTGGGGCCCGTTCCTCCAGATCACGCCCCTCCAGGTGTCACTGTCATTTCCCACGTGGGCGTTGAAGTCTCCCAGCAGAATGATGGAATCCCCTGGAGGGGCAGTTTCTAAGACCCTCCCCAGGGATGCTAAGAGGGCCTGGTACTCCGTACTGCCGTTCGGCCCATAGGCCGAAACAACTGTCAGAGTCCTCCCTTCAACCCGAAGGCGAAGGGATGCGACCCTCTCGTCTACCGGAGTAAACTCCAACACGAGACAGCTGAGCTGGGGGGAGAAAAGCAGCCCCATCCCCGCCCTCCACCTCTCTCCGCGAGTCACTCCAGAGTAGAAGAGAGTCCAGCCTCTCTCAAGGAGCTGGGTTCCAGAGCCCTGACTGTGTGTGGAGGCGAGCCCAACTATTTCTAGGTGGTATTTCCACCTCCCGTACAAGCTCTGGCTCCTTCCCCGCCAGTGAGGTGACATTCCACGTCCCCAGAGCCAGTTTAAGCGCCCGCGGATCAGGTCGCCGAGGTCTCCGCCTCTGGCTGCCGCCCAATCCCCTTTGCATCGGTCCCTCATGGTACCCCCTGCAGGTGGTGGGCCCACTGGGGGATGGCCTCGCGTCGCTCCTTCGGGCTGGGCCCGGTCGGGTCCCGCGAGGAAGAACCCGACCACCAGGCGATCCCACCTCCGGGAGAGCTTCTCTCAGGTGCCGGGGGAGGTTGGAGACATGGAGTCCTAATAGGCTGTGTTCTCTGCCTCTATTGTCGATGCAGCTGCCCATAGCTGTGGCCGTAAGGTTTGCGGTGCCTGTCGTGGTGGCAATCCCCGAACCCAGTGGCGGACACCGATAGTAAGGGATGCTGTCAAGCTGAAGAAGGAGTCCTATCGAACTTGTCACTGAGGTGGTCAAAAAACTCCACGGTGGCAAGGCTTTCGGGGGTGGACGAGATCCGTCCTGAGTATCTTAGAGCTCTGGATGTTGTCGGGCTGTCATGGTTGACACGTCTCTTCAACATCGCGTGGAGGTCGGGGACAGTCCCCCTGGATTGGCAGACTGGGGTGGTGGTTCCCCTCCACAAGAAGGGGGACCGGAGGGTGTGTTCCAACTATCGGGGAATCACACTTCTAAGCCTCCCCGGAAAGGCCTATGCCAGGGTGCTGGAGAGGAGAGTCCGGCTGATTGTCGAACCTCGGCTGCAGGAGGAGCAGTGTGGTTTTCGTCCTGGCCGTGGAACCGTGGACCAGCTCTACACCCTCTGCAGGGTACTTGAGGGTTCTTGGGAGTTTGCCCAACCAGTCCGCATGTGTTTTGTGGACTTGGAGAAGGCATTCGACCGTGTCCCTCGTGCTGCCCTGTGGGGGGTGCTCCAGGAGTATGGAGTCGGGGGCCCTTTATTAGGGGCCATCCGTTCCCTGTACAAGCGGAGCAGGAGTCTGGTTCGTATTGCCGGCATTAAGTCGGACCTGTTCCCAGTGCATGTTGGACTCCGACAGGGCTGCCCTCTGTCACCGGTCCTGTTCATAACTCTTATGGACAGGATTTCTAGGCACAGCCAAAGACCGGAGGGAGTCTGGTTTGGGGAACAGCGGATCTCGTCCCTGCTTTTTGCGGATGACGTAATTCTGCTGGCTCCCTCCTGCCAAGACCTACAGCGTGCGCTGGGGCGGTTCGCAGCCAAGTGTGAAGCAGCCGGGATGAGAATCAGCTCCTCCAAATCTGAGGCCATGGTTCTCGACCGGAAAAAGGTGGCTTGTCCCCTTCAGGTTGGAGGAGAGTCCCTGCCTCAAGTGGAGGAGTTCAAGTATCTTGGGGTCCTGTTCACGAGTGAGGGAAGAATGGAGCGGGAGATCGATAGACGGATCGGTGCGGCTGCTGCAATAATGCGGATGCTGCACCGGTCTGTCGTGGTGAAGAGAGAGCTGAGCGAAAAGGCAAAGCTCTCAATTTACCGTTCGGTCTATGTTCCTACCCTCACCTATGGTCATGAAATCTGGCTCATGACCGAAAGAACGAGATACCGGATACAAGCGGCTGAAATGAGCTTTCTCCGTAGGGTGGCTGGTATCTCCTTAGCGATAGGGTGAGGAGCTTGGTCATTCGGGAGAGGCTCAGTGTAGAGCCGGTTCTCCTCCACATCGAGAGGAGTCAGTTGAGGTGGCTTGGACATCTTCTTCGGATGCCCCCTGGACGCTTCCCTCGGGAGGTGTTCCAGGCACGTCCCAGCAGGAGGAGGCCCAGGGGACGACCCAGGACATGCTGGAGAGACTATGTCTCTCGGCTGGCCTGGGAGTGCCTAGGGCTTCCCACAACACAGCTGGAGGAGGTGTCAGCGGAGAAGGAAGTCTGGGAGTCTCTGCTTAGTCTGCTGCCCCCGCGACCCGGTTCCGGATAAAGCAGGAGACGACGATGAGTACGAGTACAAGTTTTGTTCTCTTTAGTCCATCTTTTTTCAGTATAACATTTTTTTTGTTTTTTGTTTTTTTATCTAAAAAATCTAAATATTTCACCAATCTTGTAGCTTCAAATAAGCATAGGCCTCAAGTCCTTTTTAGTGTCCTGGATAGGATTGTTAATCCCTTGATTAGACCTGGCCCTGTGGCCTCTGTTGAACTTTGTGAGGCTTTTTCTGAGTTTTTCACAGAAAAAATTGTAGCTCTTAGAGACTCGAATACCGTTTTAGATTTAGACTCCCAAGAAATGCCACAATGCACAGCTGTTGTGGATCATTTTCAGACAGTTTCTTTAGATTAACTGACTTCAGTTATTAAGCATCTGCGGCCATCAAATTATTCTTTGGATTGTCTTCCTGCTGGTCTGATAAATTAAATTTTTGTCACTTCCAGCCATTTTATTTTAATTGTGATAAATGCCAGTCAGGTCGTGTCCCATCAATACTTAAACATGCTGTGGTTAAACCCCTTCTTAAAAAACCCAATCTAGACTAAAGCGTACTAGCAACTTTTAGGCCAATTTCCAACTCCCTTTTTTATCCAAGGTTTTGGAAAAATTAGTTCTTAATCAATTTGAGATGCTTTTAAAAGACAATAATGTAACTGAGAAATTTCAGTCTGTGTTTAAAGCTGCACATAGCGCTGAAACAGCTTTGCTTCAAGTGTACAATGATCTTTTAACAGTTGCAGTTTTATTACTTTTAGATCTGAGTGCTGCATTTGACACTGTAGATCATCAGATTATTTTACACAGATTAAAACATTATGTTGGCCTGAGAGGCCCAGTATTTGAATGGTTTAAATCGTATTTAGAAAAGAGAACTTTTTCAGTTCATCTTGACCAATGCTGTTCTGAGGCCAAACCTTTAAAGTATGGCGTTCCCCAAGGCTCAATTCTAGGTCCTATTTTATTTATTTTGTTTTTACTGCCTCTTGGTCAGATTTTCCATAAGTTTGGTGTTTAAAAAAATACACTTAATCAGGCTGAATCACTGAGTTTTAATCGGAGTAGTGGCCTCATAAACAATGATATATAAGAAAAGCGCTGTGACTCATGCCCTTGGATGCTGCCATTGGTTCACTTTGAGCTATTGCAGGCAGATAAACACCAACGCTACTGCCCCACAAGCAGACAGAGAGCCAGCTTTGAAAACAATGGGGAAGTAACCAAGTTTGGAAGGATTCCCAAATTCCCAATGGTCAGATGTTTTTTTTTTTTTTTTTTTTTTTTTCCCTAACCAGTAACTTCCAGCATTGCTGCACCAGTGGATGGCCAGAATTCTATGGCTGTAGTTGTATCTCTGAGTCAGTCTTGACAGTTTGCATATTCAGGGGGTATTGCCTCTAACATGGAGAAAAATTTTCAAGAGAAAGGAGTGGGCTTAATTAGCATAGAAAGGAGATATGGTGTAGCATATATAAAAAGTAAACACCCCCACATGTTACAAAAAACCAGTGAGAGGGGATATTGCAGCATGTCCAAAAGTTAACATCTTCTCGACTGGTTTCAATGAAGTGACAACTTTACTACAGGGGTCTCCACTTGGGTGGCAATTAATGATTATTTTGCAAATCGATTAGTCTGTCCATCATTTTTTTTTCATCGATTACTAATCTGATAGTCAAGTGTTCCTTACAGAAGACTTCTTACGTATTTAAACCAGGTGAAACTAAATGTTGCAGGATTAAAGTAACACATTTTGTCCCACACAAATTCAGAGTGAGTGTTACTTTAACACTTACTGTGTAGATAGAGCACATTGATAGATTAAATTTTTTTTATATTAAATGCAAAATGATTATATACACTTATATACTGGTAGATATATATTTTGGTAGAATTACTGCTCTTTGTGGGTTGCTATTAGGAAGCCTGTCTCTTTTTTTTCATCAGGCTTGAGGAACTTGTTGTTGCATTCATTTATTGACACAACTCTTAATGCTCCATTTGATTAGAGGATGTTTTTTGGCAAATTATCTCAGTTTTTTTATACAGGGATTAAGAGCTTTAAAGCAGAGGCTCAAAGCTTATGTTCCATTGTAATTTCAGCAGAAAATGTTGACTGACTGATAAGTTGGTTAAGATGAAAGATCATTGTTCATGCTTCTGTGTCTCTGTCTGGATAAAGTCTCATGCAGGTAAAGTGGTGCTAAGAAGCTGGTATGAAAAGAACAAGCACATCTTTCCTGCCAGTCGCTGGGAACCTTATGATCCAGAAAAGAAATGGGACAAATACACGGTAAGAAAAAAAAAATTCTCTTCTGGGTCGTTCTCTACCAATTTTACTCACATGTTGATTGAAATCTATTTCCCACTAATGTTTTGGAACAGTCTCTGCCCACCAACCCAAGCCATTAAGTCCAAATCCTGAGATGACTTTAATAGCCACAGATGTATAAATTCCAACACATAGTAAGGTTAGCTACCTCTAGAAACATCTGTCAAAGAGTGGTCTTTCTCAGAAGCAGGCCAATTTCCAGCTTTGTATTACAATAGGATGCCTCTTTACAATACATTCATGGGAGTAATTTCCTTGCTTTTAAATATTTTATTGTCAGCTGTTGGTGATATCGATATGATAAAATGGAAAAACAAAAAGATAACGAATGACAGACCCTGAGTTATAGAAATCAAGAACACTTATGCTCTTGTTCTTGTTTCATAATAAACCTTAACATAACTTGTATGCCAAACATAAAACACAGACATAAATTAGAGTAACTTGCAGAAGACATTAATCACTTTTAGAAGGGAAACATAAATTACCCTCAGAAAAAAAAAATCTCGTAAGGTCTGTAAAACCTGAAATTTTTTCCAGATGGTCATGGGACAAATGATGCATTGACAAAGGGGGGGTGGGTTCCCCAGCAAAGAGTCTGAGTCCAGATTTAGTTTGTGGAATCCCAAAACCTCTCCTCTGAGCTTTCGTTACCACACAGGCTAATAAAAATGGTTGGCTTTTTTTTAACCACAGCAGCATATTCTGAGGAACATAAGGCATAGAGGTAAATGTTCTTCTACAGAGGGGGCCGGTAAAGATCGCCAGAACTTTATGTTGGGTCTAGATAAGCTACAGGAGCTAGAACAGCTTTTAGAGAGCTGTATGTATGTATCGAACGTGGCAGTATGTGAAAACCTAAACGCATCCTGTTGGTATTTTTCTACAAAAAAAATCTAGCCTTTTTCGGGCCTCTCTGCCCCTCCCATCCTTGTTGACCATCTTTAGCAAACCTTAGGTGACTTAGGTTGGGGTCACCTCATGGCTGTCTCTGGAAAATGCGAGAGGAGCTGAACGGCTTGAAGTGGACGCAGCAAAATTGGTCAAAATTGTGGCTTTGTTCCACTCAACATGTGAGGCAGCTGGAGAACGTGTGCCACCGGTGTTTAAAAGCTGTAAATAAGTAGGATTCAGAGGAGGGGAATAACAGTGATGTGGTGAAGCAGAGACACATAGAGAAGGAGGTCATAATGTCTCCAACAGATCAGTAAGAAATAGCATAACATGTTAAAACAGCAGATTAAATAATGAACTAAGAATACCCACAAGAAATGTTTTTACCATTATAGCAACAATTGGTAATGGAAAGAGATTGATCACTGGCATAAAGTGATGGAGCGATGGGTCTTTAACGTTTTCCAGGCCATGGACCCCCAAACTGATGTCGTGATTTTATAATGGTATTAAATTGTGTTATATCAAACTGGTCCTATAATCACTCTATTACAGATGGAGTAATGTAATGAGAGTAATTTCTCCCTGGGATTATTAAAGTATTTCTGATTCCTGGTTGATGGGACAGGTGTTATGAATGAAACGGTCCCCAGCTTAAAAGAGCTCCTGTGTGTCTCTGAATGTGTGCATTGATGACTGAAAGACATCTTCTGCCTCCATTTATCTGTTTACTTCAGTGTGTTGAATTCATGTTAATGTGTATTTAAACAAATTTCAATTAAATAATTGCAGGGGGGAATATAAAAAAAAAAAGTCTAATCAACCAAAACGTTTGCGACCCCCGTGCAGTACCTCCATGGACACCCTAGGGGTCGCAGACCCTCTGTTGAAAGCCTCTGTGATAGAGAGTATATTTGTAGAAAGTGCCTTCTGTTAAAAACAGCATGTACCATCATTATGTCCCTATCTAATGCAACATAGAGATATTTTATGTATGGAGAGCTGAGGGCAGCAGGGTGGATCTCTGTTTTTGAATACAGCTATGACAAAAAGGGAATAGAGTAGCACATAAGCATTGGTTAATGTAGGTGAAAGTAGAAGTAGTCATACTCTAGAGGAAGACATATTTGGTTGAAGGCCTTTGGATTGAATATTTACTTGAATAAAAACGGTAAAAATAGTATGGATACAAACTAACTTGAGGTAGAAGACATACCTCTGTGTGGGTGGGTGGGTGTGTATACTGCTCAAAAAAGGGAACACTCAAATAGCACATCCTAGATCCCAATGGATGAAATATTCTCATCAAATACTTAGTTCGGTACAAAGTTTAATGTGCTGACAGAAAATTCAGACTAAAATAATCAATGGAAATCAAATTTATTAACCAATGGAAGCCTGGATTTGGAGCCACACACACAAAGTGAAAAAACACACCACAGGCTGATCCAACTTTGATGTCATACATATATATATGTATATATATATATATATTAGGGGTGGAACGGTTCACAAAATCCACGGTTCGGTTCGATTCAAGGTTTCGTGGTCACGGTGTTCGGTTCGATTCGGTATATGTTGATTGTTACACCGAAATCTCATAAAAATTTATGAAATTAATTTAAAAATCCCCCAAAAAATAATGGATTGTAATTATTTTAAATGATCCGCGGAAACCCTGAATCATTTCTGTATGTTTTGCTGCTTTGAATTTAATCATCTCGCGCACACTCTCTACCATCTCCATGGGACTCAGAGGGCAGCGGACGGGAGCCACAGTGGAGGCTGTAGGCTTTGCTTTGTGCAGCCGGTCTGGAGCGCAGCGCAGCGGAGCGGAGCGCTGACGGAGTATGAGGGATTTCGGGGTTAGCATGACATGTTGGTCATGTTGCTGTTAGCATAAACAAAACGTGTTGCACAATGCTTGCACACTGTTGCACTTTTATCCACAACTTTCTTTCCGTCGTCATCGTAGGTCACTCTAAATGCAAAGTGGTCCCATACAGCAGACCTATAAAGGGCTGCTGGCGCATCTTCCAACTCCTGTTCTTTCCCACTCGCCATTCCGACAAAATTCTCCACAACAACTGATTTTTTCCCCTGCTACACCCGGCTAAGCTGCTTCGCTTCTTCTTCTTCTTGTCTACTACTGGTGGTTGGCTTTGGTCGGAGTACCGCCACCTTCGGCTCTGGAGTGTAAACGCTTCGCCTATGAGAAAAAGGAGCAGCGCATGAACCGAACGAAACAAAAAAATACGACAGAGCGAGCCAACACTGCACCTGCAGCGCTGGCTCCCTCTGTCGTATTTTTTTTTCTACCCCCGTTTCAGTCAAGTGGCAGTGATGATGGCGGCGGCGGCGGATGACGCATTAATCGCGCGACACAACTAATCGATGATGAAATTCGTTGCCAACGCTTTTAAAAGTCGATTTTTATCGATTTTATGGATTCATTGTTGCAGCCCTAATATATATATATATATATATATATATATATATATATATATATATATATATATATATGGCATATCTGTAATGTTGAATTGTGCCTGTATGGTAATAAAATCGCCCAGTTTAGATCAGGAGAGCCCTATTTGAAGTCTAATGTCTCTAGCAGAAGGAACTGCGAGGGGTAGATTCTCACGATTGAAAGTGAGAAACTCTCAAGCCTGCAGTTTTATAGCAACAGTTTTAGCTTGGCCCCATACTGTTACAAATCTACCTGCACACATAGCATAGTTCTTGATGACATGGGTAGATTGGGTGTGACGAACCTTGACCTAACCTCATCTTGATGATGGCATTCCTAATGAACCATTTGACGGTTTGTACATAGGGTAACTATAGCCTCACAAATGTTCCCCTGGGAAACACTTAGAAATATCCAGAAAAACCCCTGAACCTTTAGGCAATATATTTTAGGTCAGATAATAAACCCCATCTAACAACTATGCAGCTGATTTGCAGTCCACACGTCCGTCATGAGAAGTTCCCTAAGGACTAGTGGGATCCCCTGGGAAAGCAAGGCCACAGAGTTAGTCTGTGCTTGACCCTTGTTAGACTATAGAATAACCAAAATGTTTTGACATTTAAATATTTAACTTTACTAAAGCAATGAAGCCCATTAGAAAGTTAACTTTTCCACCAGTGAGTTTCTGCTCATAGGTCTAAATCATAACGTGCCATTACAAGTCTCTTCATTTAATGACACCTTTTCAACGTTGGCTAGAATTTAATAATTGTTTAACAAAACAAGACGGCAAGATGGGCTTAGAAAAATTCCAAGCTGGATTTATACCAAGAGGAAATGAGACCCAGGTGGACTTCTTTAGAAACATCACACCCATGCAATACTGTCTGACACTATTAGACAGTACTGTCTGTGAAGTTTTTTGTTGCAAATGTGGAAGAGTTGAAGGGGTGTTTAATCATCTTAAGAGGAACTGCTCTCTGAGCTTTTAATCACAGTGATAATTTTTTTTTTGTGATTTACGATGTGCAGATATGTATAAGCAGGAAAAAAGCAGTACTGTGTCTGCCATAGTGCTCACAAGCAAATACAAGATTGTATTTGTTCAACATTGATTTTAACAAATAAATGTTCCTCTTCTTTAGATATCACCAATTATTAGTGATTTCTAGATAAAATAGTTGTGTTTTAAGCTACTAGGGATGAGGAGGTTCACGGATTTACATTGTTGGTCCAACATGCATACATAGGACGCAAGTGCACAAGTAGATTCAATGTTTTTTTTAAAGAATTAATTTACCATGCATCTTGAACTGGCAAATACCAAAGTTTCATCATTACCTTTTTTTTGGGGGGGAGCATAAATACACCATTTGCTGTGCAACAACAGGGCGACTTAGGATCCTAGTTTAAAGAGATGAAGGCAAGGTGCAATATCTAATTTATGTGGCGAATATTACAAATATGTTAGCCAGCTGCATTATAGAGTCAATCAAAAGAAGCATTATGAGCTCCATCTTAAATCCCAAAGCATGTGCAAAACAAAAACAAAACAAAAAACTGAATGATAATTAAAGATTTCTGTCAATGTCAGATTAATCAATGCATTAAAACTTTTGGTAAAATTTCCTTAATTCTTTAGTGCATTAAAGTCCACTCCAGGTGCATAAAGAAAAAAATCCAAGCAAAAGGAAGGATGTATTTTTTTTCCTTCCCAAATGATTTGGGCAGGAAATCTTGATTATAGGCTGCAATCAGAGTATAGTAGCTCTCTCTGGTTTGTGATTGATGTGAAATCTAAAGATGCACCTGTTTGCTGCCATGGCTGATGCTCTGTGTCATTGTTTGTTTAATTAATACAGTTGAAAGGTTTTAGTTATTTTTTTTTTAAACATGTATTTATTTGATCTATAGCAGAGTTTTGCAACCCGCGGCTTCAGAGCCACATGCAGCTCTTTAGCGCCTCCCTCTCAGCTAACTGGAGCTTATTCAAAGCAAACAAAATGGAAAAAGATTGATTTTTTTGTTGTTGTTTCTTTTAATATAGCGTGTAGGAAGAAAAGCAAGCATTCTTTATGTTTTTTATGTTGATGTAAAAATTTGTATAATAAATTAATTTAAACAATAAATTTAAACATTTCTATCAACAAAGATTTGTTTCATAGCAGTGACACACGTTTCGGCGCGGCACAGGGCTGTTGTAAACAAACCGATGGGGGCACTGTAATTAAATGTTACTGGCTTACTTTCGTTTACATAGCCTACTTTCTTTATCAAAACGCTAATGTTGCAGGCTGTGTTTTAATACACTGTTTCCCCAATACGGGGTGAAAAAAAGTGGAGTGTATTGCTATTGTTGTTTGAAGAGGACAGCATTTTATTTCCAAGTGGAGGTTTGAATTTACGGCAGTCTTATTATGCATATTCAGTTTTTTTCAAATCGTCAAAATAAAACCAAAAAATATATATACTTTTATTGTATTTCTATTATTCCATCAATTCAGGAAGTCATAATAAATTACTACTGTAATGGAAGTTAAACTTAGAGAACCAAATATCGTACAGCAGATTAGTTGTATGGTGAGTCATTTTCACCAGAATAGGCTGCGGGGAAAATATTGAATCATAAATGCTTATTATGCATTTTTAGCCTTCCCTTAGGAGGCTTTTTTTAATCCTTTTAAATTTTTGCTGACAGATCCGTCTTTTGTTTGTTTTTGTTCAATATGGCTCTTTGAAAATTTTGGGTTCGTATACATGATGAAATGATCATGATTTTTTTTTTCTTTTTTTGGTATCCATTTAATGTGCCATACCAAACTCCAGAAAGTTCCACATTAATCACTGCTGTCTTTTCCCACTGTTTGGGAAATAAACCTTATTGTTTTGTCAAATCTAGATGGTGATTGATTATTTTTACATATTTTTTTTATTTTGTGTAAATGGCTCAGCATTACCATACAAGCCTTAGATCTTCAGTTTTGCCAATTGAGTCCATTAGGACATGTAGAAACAAGAGTAACTTGTGGGATATTTTCCCTCTGAAGTTTATTAATGATGTGTTTATTTTAGAATGTTCCAGGAATGTAGACAAACAAAGGAAGTCATTTTTCACCATATCCTTCAGACACAATTCACTGCACAGCTAATAAGAGACATTTTTCTTTCTTTTCATAAAAAAATTTTCTGCAATTTTATTTTTCAGATCCGGTGATTGCCAACGTCTACCTCTGGACTGCTGTTGCAAAGCCTTTGTCATTTATCTCTGTCCTTCACCATAAACCATGTTTCTGTAGCTGGTATTTGAATATTGAACTTTTAATTTTGTTGTCTGTTGTTTTTTGCAATTACACAAATTGACACCTGTAAATAACAATGTATTATCCTGTACATGGTTCTCAAAAAAATAAATAAATAAAAACTAGCCTAGGAAATCAGTGCTGAATAAAAAATACTTTACACTGAAAGGCCTGTGATTGAAACCTATACTGAAGACATTTACTTCCAAGCAGTTCTTATGTTGCATGTTGAGAAGCAGGAAGGAGTGGTTTGATCTGTAAGGCTCATGTTTTGTTAACTTGGGCAGGAATTTCCAGTAACTGCTAAGGCACACACTGCAAACTCTGACAGCTCCACCTGTGGCCTCGGGACACCACTCCCCTCAACTCCTTTTCACTGTCCCTCCTCCCAAGTTCTGAAGTATCAAAGGAGTCCTTGGCGACCAGGTTTTAGATGGAGCAGCCATTCTCTGAGGATAGGTCTTGCAAATATTTTTGTGGCAGCCGTAGAACCATGTGGCGGTCCGTTTTGACATTGTACCAGCTGTTGTTAGTGTCCCAGCCTCTCTGGGCTCGGGCAGAAGGGCCAGTTGAAGTCATTACCCCTCAGATCTGCAGTCTTGAATGCATCCGAAAGGTAAGTTTCGTCTATCTGGGAGGGCTGCTTCAAGCAGTCACGCTCCTGTTTGTGGTATGTGGATCCATGTAAATGAGTTATAGAGAGGCTAACACTTTCAATTGGAAACGGCATGCAGGAAAAACACTCCAACTTTCAGTGCAGCTAGACTCCATGTGTTTAGGTCGTCCAACTTGGCAGATTTTGAAAATAAAATATTGATATAAAGGAAGAAAGAATTACAAAAAAACACCATTTCAGGAGCACGGTAACCAAAGTTACTTTTGAAAAACAGATGTTGTATCCTAACAATTAAATCAGATCCAAGACAATATAAAAGCTGAACGGTTTTTGTCTTGTAAGATGTTTGTTTCAGATTATACTATCCAAAGAAACCATGATGGTGTGTTTAGCCATGACTTTAGCATTTCTTATTTGTGACTTATGCAACATTGGTATCAGGTTTTTCAACATTATTGCTGCTTCTGATGTGCTCTAAATTATCCCATAACTGCCTGTGTGTGTTAGAAGGCATGCAATTTTGTCTTTTCATTTACAGCTGTTGGGGGAGATGACAGGGTACGTGAAATAATTCTTTTAACCGCTAGCAAAGGGTCACTATGAATATAAATTAAGAGATGATCTTGTATTGTAACCGTCTTCAAAAATGGGAAAATTGTTACAGAGCACTTAAAAAAAAAAAAAATCCAAAGGATAAATTTGTAACTGTTACAGAAATCTTACAGAACCAGATTGGAAAGCAAAGGTTTATAATAAATGATCGTCTGGCTTTAAATACCAACTTTGTAACATCAGATTCATTATATAAAAGCTCAGGAACGCTGACATTTTCACTAAATAGCTGTTAAACATTTATTTCCTTTATTACAACAAAACTATAATAAATGGCCCAGGAGGGAAACTGCTATGCCTGAACTAGTATTAAATTAAAATACATTAAAAAAAAAACTTGCACAAAAACCTTAATAATATGAAGGTTAAAATAATATGTTTAATGAACGATAGAAATCTTTTTTTTAAAGTCCTCATAAAGAGAGGAGAAAAAAAATGAAACAATCATGTGAAAATGATCAGTCAAATGAAAACGATATATTCAGGTAAAAAAAAAGAAAATGGTTCGTAAACCTGAAATAAGTACAATTTTAAAAGAAAAAAATTATTTACAGAGGCTGAAAACAGTAAATATTCCAAGCATCTAATGTTTCTTCATCCAAATTTCTATGAGATATGTACCCTGCATGTATAATGACAAATTAAGATCCTTGACTTTCTTAACATACAGTGGTTATAAACTCTTGATCAGATCTAGAATATGTGCAGCAAATAAGTAGCATGTTTGTAAATACACACTGTGCTTAATGGAGATTATAGAGTCCACCAGCAGCTGCAAGGAAAGCTTTTTATTAGGGCTCCTGTTATGCATAGACCCGAGGAGGTAATTTTAAAGTCAAGTATTCCATTTTCCTGAGTGTTGTTACCTCATAAATTACTTTCAGATGGGTTGATTTAGACTAATAACTGGATACAAAAAACACCTTGTTTGTTTATGATTTCCATAATTTGACATTAAGGTGATATTTGTTGGTCATTCATCTTTTTGAACATTACCAACTGTTTTTGATACTTTTTCATTTTGGCTTTGTCTAAATGGATTAATTCATTGGCCATATTGGTTTAATACTGCTTTTGCAAAAAGTCCTGCATTGGATTAATATGTGATAAATAAAGAGGACAGTGAGTGTTAGGTTTATTCAGTGATGATTATAAAGTTAATGTGTGTGCATATGAAACATTGAAGAAATAAGATGCTACATTCTGTCCTCAATCAGGAGGGGTCATTGTAATTGTTCTTTCTTCTGCATATAGTACGAAATAACATTATACAAGCTGACAAAATGTTGCAAGAAAAAAAATTTAAACAAATCTCTCTTTTTATATCAGGTAAATAAATCTGATACAAGGAAATATATGCATCCATCCCTGAAAAATCACATTTTATACTATTTTATTTCCAGATTTAAAGATTTTACATATGTATTTACACAATACAAAAAGTGAGATTTGTTTAGATTTTTTTTCTTGCAACATTGCTTTTTAGAACAAGCTGCTTGAAAACCTAATTCTGTTTCTCAGTAAGACCAAAAGAAAATTTAAATAATTTTCAAAGCAAAAATAGTTTATTATTCCCAAAGGGAAATTAATTGTTGAAGCAATTCCTGCACAGGGGGGGACAAGCAGACGACCATGATTGACTGGACCATCTTTTGTGATTAGTTGGGGTTATTCCTTGATTTCTCACTGACCATTTATTTTAGTTTCAATCCAGACCTTCTATTTCACTGATTGCTAAGCGGCTGTGGGGAGATCTTTAGGCGACATGGTAAAAAATGCGTCAGAAAAGATCTCTACTGCAGCTTTAAGGGCCGGATTTATCAAGATCCAATTTTGCGTGCAGTAATTTGCGCTCGCAAACTGGAATTTTGCGCGAGGGGCAGAACCATGGTTTGCGGGTGATTTAACAAGAGCGATTGCGTAGCTGGTGGCAGGTGCAAAACTGTTGGAGACGCCCTATTTAAATGATGGTTTTGCGCGTTTTGTGGTTTGCGGC
>NW_015150675.1:964762-971834 GCF_000732505.1 Cyprinodon variegatus | reverse complement strand
ATACACGCAAACCTTTGATAGATCCGGCCCTAAGTGTTGTAAGAAAGAGCTGGTATTGAGGGTGTTCTCAGGAAGTCTACTTTCATTTACATCATCTTTAGCAGGTTTAGTTTTAGCGTGTTCTGAGCAGACCAGCCAGTCCACCTTGTGTCAGAATGCAGATTAAAGATTATCCTGGATCTGGCCGATGGCAGTGATGTCGGGTCATCCGAGGGGTCGTTGATATCAGTTTTGATGGTTCTTGATCAGGAGGAGAATTCAACAATTCAATTCAAGTTTTTTTTAGAAGTACCTGTATGTAGTTTAGTCTATAATTTAGTCATTCCCAGATTAAAAACTAGAGGAAATAAATGTTATTATTTTACCTTTACTATTACAGTATTGCTGTTGGAGTAGGCACTTTAGTTACTTTGCTGTTTTGTATCTAAGCAATTGCATTATGTTTTATATTTCTGCATTAAAACTATTGAACTGAATAGTTTTAATTGCAAGAGTTTCATAATGTGAGAACCTCATACTTCCAAGGCAAGGGTAAGCACACAAGGGTAGGCACACAGGTTGTGTGAGTAGTCCCCAGATGGATTTCATTAAACTGAGTAATAGCTCTAGTGAAGTCAGGGAACTAAACACAGAAGATAGGAAATATCTTAAGTTTAATGTTTTATGTCATAGTTGCTGCTTGAAGAACTGTTTAGACTGAATCTAATTCAGCTTAAAGCTATAAGATACTGTTTAAGTTACATTTAGATTTTATTGTCACTGACAGCTCAGGGAAAGTAAATACCCTGGCACTGAAAGCAAAGCCAGATTTTCCTTTGAGTCTGCTTCGAATTTAAATACCATCCATAACACTTATTCTTTTTATCTCTCATCCATTAAAATGAACACACCTGTAAATTTCTAGGATGACAAATGCTAGTTTCTAATGTGGAAAAAGAAAGCCAAAGTTACACAATGGTTTGATTGAAATAGATAAAAAAAATTATTGAAAAGAAAAGCAGGTGAAAAACTAAAAGGCAATGCAGGGATTCCAAAGAGAGGAATCCTGAGTCTGGACTAAGCTAAGTTTTCTTCTTAAACGTGGGAAAGTCATCGAAAAAATTAATCTTCATTGCAAACTTACTTTTATATGTATAAAAAAGAAATCCTAAGGTAATATTAATTATCATTCACAATTAAAATAACATCTGCAACCAAATTCCCAAAGTGTTTTGAATGTTAAATAAAACTGAATTTCAAAGAGGCTGAACTCGAAATAAGAAACGAGTCACAAAAATGCAAACAGAGGATGGGTTTCAAGAGAAGAGTGATGGAGTAGATTTCAGCTTTACTGTTTGCTTCAAATGTCTTTAGTGCTCCTGCCCTGTCATTACATATCACATATACTGGTTACACAAACATATCACTTGAATACGTTTGTGTAACCAGTAGATCCAGTTTGCTGGACTAAGCTTAAAGAAAGGAATGAACGGGTCTTTTTGATTGGGGAACAATGCATTGAAAACAAAGCATGGATAATAGCATGGACTTCAGAGCTATCATTTAATTCAAAATACTTTATTAATCCCACAGGGATATCAATTGTTGCGGTACCTCATTTGCAGTTTTTAAAGAGATATTATTGGTTTTGATAGCTGTATGTGTAAACAAAATAATAGAGTCAGAGTCCTGATAGCCGTTTACTACCCATCAGAATTTATATACCTACACAGTTCTGCTACAGAAATGAACCACACCTCAGTATCTCTTACCATACTGCATAAGAAAAATATTAAAAGGAACCTTATACAAATATAAGATTCTTTTAAAGAAACAAAATAAAAAGACTTCCAGACTTCAAATTTTCCTTGAAATAACACAGAAGGAAATCCCCAGTATGCTTTGTTCACAATAACAACGAAGGAGAGAAAAAAAAATCGTTCAGTTCAGGAGTCTCTTACTGAAAAAGAAAATTAAATCACTGTCCAAGTGTCCCTTAAAAATGGTTTCTCGATTCCCCTTTCAAAAATTAAAACTGGTAGCTGGACAGAAAAAAAAAACAAAAACTTAGAGCTGTTGTATTTATGTTGTGTGTGTGTTTGCCTGCAGAATGGTCAGTTAATTTCAGGACGTCCTCATTGATCACCAGGTACCTCTGCAGTCTCTCGCTCTGTTGTCCAAATATACTTAAGGCCTGCCATTTCCACAAGGGTTGGAAGAAGTTTACTGTCTCAAACTGCAGCTGGAGTGCTAACAGAACATTGCACTCCCAATGTACACAAAAACAGCTCTAGTTAACTCTGGGTTACGTCCTCCCCCACTTAGACTGTGACGTCCCTGTCACTGCTATTTGCTATAGCATGTTCAACCCATGCAAGTTGCTGCTGCAAAGAAAAAAAGAAACAATTAAACATTTTCTGCTGCTTGTATGGAGCTACACTGTGATGTGTACAAAATGCTGTGCCACCTACTTGGTAGTTACTAAGGTAAGATGGTGGTAACCTTAGTCTCTGTGGTCTAACCTGTGGTGGAGTAGGATCAACCTCTGCATCACTTTTCCAACAAATCTGCATGCTCTGAAATAAATTCAGGGGCTTCAGGATCCAGAGGCTTATCAACCTGAGTTACAGACCGCTCAAGGGCTGACGCTATCATAAACTGGTAATCCACATTTGTATTGCCCTACACAAAAGACAAATTATCAGCACTACTCACTTCATCACCAACACCTGGGTCTGACTGACCTTCACATTGTTAATGGAGTTAACGTTGGATCGATGCAATCAACTGGTTTTTCTTTGATAGAAAACTTTGATGTGAGATGACCTGTGTTGTGAATTGCTACTCTCATGAGGCTGTTTGACAACGACATGAACAGTTTATTCCTGTTTATCCTAGATTTTGTGCTTCTTCCTGAGACTGTCTCCTACTTCCAAGGGCAGACTTGTCACTTTAGCATCCCAGCATCTTTTGTTCAACAGCTGTTGTTTTTCTGCATTTCTTAATGACAGCTCAAATGCATGTCCGAGTCTTTTCTTCAGATCTCTCATGTACTGTGTGTGCGTCTTGGAATTGTTGTCTGGAGGGCTGATGCCGAAGCAAAGATCAATGGGGCTCCTACAAGGGGTCTGGCATACTTCCTCCATTTCTCTTTCATTTCCTCCTCGAGAGTTCCCAAGAGATCAACCAGTGTCTGTCTGAATCTTTCCACTGGATTTCCCCTTGGATGGTAGGGAGTTTTGCTATATTTGTAGATTCCAGCATGCTTACAGAGCTCTGCTCCAACCTCTGACTCAAAACAGACACCCTGGTCACAACGCAAACTGCGAAGGAAATCATAATGACTAATGACATTCTCCCACAAAACTGTGGCGATAGTCTTTGCTGTCTGATGTTGTGCCATATGCCATGATCATGGTTTTTGGACATTTGGAACCAGTGTCCATATTTCATCTTGACATGATGACCAAAGGAAAACACGCAGCTTTGGTGAGGCCAGTCACATGGCAACCCACAGAGGTGTGAACAACCGTCCCCCCTTTGTGTGAGGACAGACAAAACCATAGAGCAAACAGAAGTCTCCTGCTCTTTGCCTCCTGCTCTCTTTGCCTCCTCTCCCTTGCCCATGAATCTGGGGTCCCTCTCCGCCAAGATGGAGAAGGCCCAGGGGGACCCAGGTCTCCAGAATCCTCAAGGATAGGCCAGAAACTTTCAGAACCAAACTGCTGCAAAACAGACCTTTTGCAACACATTTCTCTTGAGTTTCAGAACTTATAGAGCCAGACTGGAAAGAAGGCCTTTCGAAACACTGAGACAAAGAGGACCCCTGCTGTGAGATTGAGACAAAGAAATCCCGGGTTGTTGCTGCCCTGACTGCTGAGCTGCAGCTGGATGAAACTCAAGCCATCCAATGGAAATGGACAAAAAAGGTTTGCAAGTCTGGCATGACTAGGGACAGAACAAACAACATGTGTTTACTGATGAGTAAAGACAATGCTAACAAAATTGACTGCATGCTACGCTATGCTAGATGAATTTGTGTTGAGCTGTTGCTGAAGCTTGGACAAGCTTTATTTCACAAAGGGTTTATTTCACAAAGGGTTTAAATACTGATATAGCACTTAGATGCTCATTACATTTAGATGACCAAGTATGATCAAGAGTCGTTTATTATTTCTTGATTATGCAAATCATTTAATAAAACATAATTTGGCCAAATAATGCTTTATTCGCCTCATGGATTTGCCTTGTAAAATGGTCTGAAAACATTCCAATTTGTTCAAATTAGTGAAAAGCTAATTTGATCATATTCCTCCAAATAAACTTTGGTTTTTAATCAAAAGATCCATCTTAAACTGTAATATGTTTTTAGACCGTTTTCCCCTTCCTCTTTGTACATAGTAGTTAGTTTAGTTTAGTTGAGTTTCACTAATGTTAGTTGAGAGTGTTAAACTGAAATATGTTTGACTTGGAGCTGAATGATTTTTGTTTATAAACTCTTATATTTCGAACAGATGTGGTGAATTTATTCCATATATGCGCAGAATTAACTTTTTTACCATGATTAGTGCTCAAATTACTCTTTCATTTATTGTTTTAACAAACAGCTAGTAGGGCGTGTGTTCATAAACAGTATATAACAGCGGAAATAATATCTGATTAAATAAGATATTTTACCCCCCCCTACTGGGGAGGGCAACAAATATCTTAAAGTATCAGAAATATAAACTCCCAGCTGGCTGGGAATTGAAAAGAACATAATATCACGACATTTAATTGGCGTCCCAGGTTGTTTAGCCCATTGAATATAACACTGATCTCTGGTTGGATACGCCTGTGCATAATTTGAAGTGATCATTTACTACCAATTTTGTCCCAAGTGTCCATTGAGTCAGGATCCAATGTCAAAAATTCAATGCAAACTAATTCAAAGGGACCTGTGACCTTGATAATAACCAGCTTGGATGCTTTTTGGACCGTAGACTTATGCCTCACACATCTTTCACAACCTTTGCATTTACTTTTGATATATTTTGACATCTTTGGCCAGTAAAATCTTGCTTTGGCTAGCTCTAGTGGTCTTTCTATGCCCGTATGACCTACATCATCATGATCGACTTTTTAAGTCCTCTCTTTTTGACTACTGGTAATGACCAGCTGATTAAAAGCCTCACCTCTCTGGTTGAGAACTTTACAAAACAGTATAACATCCATCAAAAGTAACTTTGTCCTCCCCCTTAAAAGGAGAGCTACCTCTGGTCCCTCAGATCTTTTATCGACTGTCTCAGCATCTAGCTCAGCTTCTATATTCTGAATAACTCTCAACAATGTGCTCCCTTCCCTCTGAAGCCTATGCCACTCCTCCACATTACCGGCAAAGCTTAATGACCTACCTCTGGAAGTAGATCTTCTAAATCATCAGGATAAGCACTTTCATCACATAGAAGTGTCTCAACTGCTGGTATCCCATTGTCAGGATCCTGTTCATTTTGTGTGACTGTATGAACATAGATGCTGTGACGCATACAAAAAGTTAGAGCTCTTCCCCATCCATAAACTGGAAATTCTCAGTTGCTGGCATGATCCATCATACTAGAGATTCTTCTGTCTATCTCTTGAGACTCTTCATCATCTTGAAACTACTCCTAAGGTCTCCTGGAGGGCCCATCAGCATCAACATTCTGCTTACCATATTTGTAATAAATGTCAGAATTGTACAATGACAGAGCAGCAAGCCACCTGGGGCTTGTGGCATCCAGCACTGCGCTTTTCACCAAATATGTCAGCATATTATTATCTGTAAACATGGTGAAATTAGCCCCATACAAAAAGTCATGAAATTTTCCAGTAACCGCCCATTTTAGAGCCAAAAACTGTAACTTATGCTCAGGGTAGTTTTTCTCACTTTTGAAAGGCCACGACTGGCATATGCTACAACTCGGGTTCGCCCGTTTTGAACCTGATAGATAGCTGCACCTAAACCCGTTGTGCTGGCATCCGTGTGGAGCAGATATGGAAGCTGCCCGTTGGTAAAAGCAAACACAGGTGGTAAGGTCAATGATAAGCTCAAATGCTGCTTGGCACATAGGGGTCAGTTCTGCTCCAAGTGGGTGTGACTGTTTCCATAGCCAGTGTTTAGTGCCTTTGTGCCTGGGGGCTAAGTCACCTGACAATTTTAGTGTAATCCCTTAAAAAGCGCTGATAATAATGAGTGAAATCTAGAAATGATCTGAGTTCTTTGGCTGATTGAGGCCGAGGCCATTCTCTGACTGCTGCAACTTTGTCAGGGTGAATGGCTGAATATCCTGACCCGATATCACAAGGCCTTCACTGTGGTCTGAAAAAACTTGCATTTAGAGGGTGACAGTTTGAGACCAAAATCTGCAATGCATTTAAGGACTTTCATAAGTCTTTCCTCATGTTCCACTAGCAAGCTGGAGATAATTATGCGGTCACCAATAAAGCAATGACTTCCTGGAGGTTAATGCCCTCAAGTGCCTTCCCCATATTTCACTGAGAGGTTGCTGGAGAGTTGGTCAGGCCCTGGGGCATCCTCCTGAATTGCCACGTGCCAAAAGGGGGTGTGAATGCTGTCTTTGGCCGATCTGCAGGTTCAACCTCCAGCTGGTAATACTGTATTTCAGTTTATTTATATAGCGCCAATTCACAACACATCTCAAGGCAACCTTTGAGCATGAGGAGGATTTGTCATTAACGTGAACAAACTGAAATCGATCAGATAAATAAGATTTAAACCAGTCTAGTGCTGTTCCTTTAATGCCAACAAAATATTCAAGTCTTTCTAAAATAATATTATGTATCAAATGCAGCAGTGAGATCCAACAGGACGAGCACAGATACAAGTCCATTATCTGAGGCCATGAAAATAGAATTAGCAACCTTCACCAGAGCTGTTTCAGTGCTATGATGAGCTCTAAAGCATGACTGAAACTCTTCAAAAAGTTCATTATGGTGTAAGTGATCGCAAACTTGTTTGGCAACTACTTTCTCAAGAATTTTAGATAAAAAAGGAAGTTTGGATATAGGTCTATAATTGACCAAGTGGGTCAAGAGACGGTTTCTCTAAAAATCT
>NW_015150675.1:940215-964584 GCF_000732505.1 Cyprinodon variegatus | reverse complement strand
AAAAATCTGATGAAGAGGATGCTAATTGTTGTCCATTATGTTCTTCATCATACGAAGAATTCTTCTTGTTAAATAATCTCCAGAGGTTCTAGAGGAGTCGCTAGAACAGAGCCAGTCTTCTTTATCTGCTTGTTGAGCTTTTTTAAGTAATTTTCTATAATGCTGTACACAAGCAGATTATGACCAAAAAAATTAACCCTTTCCACAACAGACTTAAAGAAGATTTGCAGTATCTTGCTGCAAAGGCTAAATGGCAGACCCTTCCTTTAGAAGCAGTCTACAATGTGCGCTGTCGCTTCTTATACATGACTTAGCAGATGTGTCTCCATTAAAGTCTGGTGTCCAGGTGAACACCAAGATATTTATACTCCACAACCACCTAGACTTCTTCTCCCATGATTTTATTTGGAATCAATTTGTTCATGTTTCTTCTGAAATCTTTAAACCAATGTTTTGTTGGCATTCAACATCAGATGATTGTTTCCACACCATGCCATAAAAGTGGTTCACTAGCTCCTTGTATGCAATTGTTGATGCCTCCACCTGAGTCTTCTGAAGTTTCTCACAAAGTGAGTAAGGCTGAGTTATGTTAAACGCACTGGAGAAATCAAAGAACAAGTACAAGGATTTGAGATTGTTGTACTTGTTCTTGTTAAGCAATTCCTTCAGATCACTTCTGATCCATGGTTTATTATTCGGGAAACAGAAGTTACACACACACTTGAGCTTGCTCTATGCTTGACGTGTCTGTGAAGTCAACATGGCCAAATTAAGTCATTTTGGACTTTCACGCCCCTCCACACAGTATCTGTGCAGACAGAATTTATGCACCGTGCAACTAGGAAATTTTGGAATTCCGAGGACAGATCTGCACAGAAAGCATGGTGAACGAACAGCAGCTGCTGCTGACAATGGTTTCCAAATGTAATCATCTAGTGACTTTCTGTGAGTTCACCCATCGATATCACCACTGCCAACAAATTTTGGATAAAGACCTGGGATGAAATGACTTTCGCTCTTGGATGGCAGGAAGAGGCTTTGAAAAAGTTGTTAGGAGCAGTGTTTTCTACTTCCTGTTGTAGTGCGGTGTTTTCAGCTTGCATCTTGTGCGGAACAAGATTCAAGTCAGCTGGTAGGTTAATTTTAAAAGTAATTGAAGTGTTATTTTAGCTTTAGAAATGTTAATGAAGTTCTCCCAGGTGTAAAAAAAAATTACTTGCTATGGCTGCTTTGGTTGCAAGGGTCCTAAAATAAAAGAATATCAAATATATATCAAATATAAAAAAGAAAATCTTTGCAGTTTCACATCATTAAATAATAGATGCAAAAAAAACATCACATAAAAGAAACTATGATCCACCAACTGAGAAAATCCAGTTCTCTTAAAAAAAGAATATCAGAGTCAAGCTAGAAGAGCTTGACCCAGATCAAGAATTCCAACAGATACAACGAGAGACATTCACAACATTTTATTAAAATATCCACTGCTGCAGGTCAGAAGGGATTATCCAGAGTCATTAACCGGAACTTGTGGAAGGAGATTATACCGTTAAGTAAGCAGGCAGAAACAGAGGGGAATATTTCAAACATTAAATTGTAGTTTGTTAACATTCTCTGAGTTTGGGGACAAACTTTGGGAGTTTCTGAAGAAGCCAGTTGGCATGTGACCCCAACACATGTCAGATTTCAACATGATGGTGAGCCGTTTAAAAACGACACTATGTTAATAACTGTGTATCGTTCATTAGATGGTTGGTTAAAAAAACACTCATATAATATGTTTCAACCGCAATAAAGACCTTAAAAGAACAATGTATTTGAATGTTTTATTTTTACAATAAAACTTGAAATTATGGGTAACCCAGAGCATAGATTAAAACCATAACCGTTACGTACAATGCTCCAACACATACCCACAAAAACTATTTTATTATTTATTATTTTGCTGTTTGCATGATGTTATTCTGGCAAGCCTTGTTTGTATCTTTTCAATTACTTAAAAAAAACAGTAAATTAATTACTAAGCCTGCAATTACAAATATATAAGACTACAGGTCATTTTGCAAATCTTGTGAAACAAAACTGAAACAAACTGAAAAAAAACAAAACATTTAAAACTATTCAAACAACTGATTCAGAAGGGTTTATTTTTTTTCATTTGTTTTGTATGTTGGTGTGAACGAACAATTAAACCGGACCATGTTAATGCTTCCTGAACATCTGAGCTAATTTAAAAAAAAAAATGAAACTATATTTGCCAGGGAATAATCTTGTTACTGCATTTTTTAGTGTCCCCAGAATGAAGTGTTCAGAAACGCAAACAGGCAGACTTAAACATTCTTATTGACCTAAACTAATAAATACGTCCCCAGGAGACAATTAAATGACATAAAAGTGTCTATTCCACTGACTGTTTAAAACACTAAGTGAAACTTATATACATATAAATATATACCAAACTGAACATAACAGCAAAATCACTATTAAAATGACATAAAAGTGTTTATTCCACAGACTGTTATCAAAAATGCTTAAAACACTAACTGAAACTTAGATACATATAAATATATACCAAAAGAAACATTCTTCAAAGTCATTGATCTTTTTCTATTGAAACTGAATCAGGGCACTTTCATCTGTTTCTATCTGTTTCAAGCAAAGTTTTATTGTAAGCAGTTAACTTCCTTCTCTCCCCAGTAACAAGATGAGAAAAGGGTGACCCATGGTGTAAAATTTGCTTCTTTCATTTTTATTGACCATTAAAGGGATCAAAATTTGGCTTACAATTCAAAAAGAGGAAAAGCAAGGGAGACATCTTTAGGCTGTTTTTTGAAGCAGTTTGAGCGTCCTCTAAAAGAATCCCTGAAGAAAAACAGCTGTGCTGGCTTCCTTTTTCTGATCAGTTCAGCAACTAGATGTTAAGACTGTTTTCTGGTATTGACATACGTACATCTTTCAACAATCCAGGTGTTCACTTGTTTGAATTTCTCCAGTGAATTCATCCAAAGTAACCTTTCCTCAAAATCGAATTATTTCTGTTGCCGTTTTTGTAAAGACTGACTTGTGCAAAAAGAAAGAGAGGAGTTTTGATTAAAAAAATCATTGCTAAGGAATAAAAAACAACTCTTGACTCATGTTTTAACTGCTGTGTTTTAGTTACACTATTTTCATCAGAAGGTGTTAACTTTCAAATGATTTTTAACACATGTAATTGGGGCTTACAATTCCATTAGTTATTTGCTTTTCTATTTGGGTATGCAAAAAGATGAGGATTACTTAAACTTAGGTGGGTGTTAAGAGGCTGAGACATATTTCTGGCATCAACATACAGTATAGCTCACAACAGTGTTGACTTGCATGAATTTATCCA
Source organism: Cyprinodon variegatus (assembly GCF_000732505.1). Lineage (NCBI taxonomy): Eukaryota > Metazoa > Chordata > Actinopteri > Cyprinodontiformes > Cyprinodontidae > Cyprinodon > Cyprinodon variegatus. The sequence goes on along the minus strand of NW_015150675.1, from coordinate 961,214 downwards.
GTGAATTCATCCAAACCTTTCCTCAAATCAAAATTATCTCTGTAAATGTTTTTTTTTTAAACTGACCTGTGCAAAAAAAGAAAAAAAAAGAAAAAGAGAGAGGGTTTTTAAGAAAAAAAAAAAATAATAATAGTAATAATAATAATTTCTAAGGAATATCCTAACATGCATCTCCTGGCTTTTTAGAATCCTGCATAAGTAGTCAGATTCCTGTTTTTAGATCTTGGGAATTTATCTTAATGTGTGATAATGAATAGTTGGTTGATTCTTTTAGTGACTAGGAAAAGCAAAAAACCATTCAGTCTAAATTTATTTTGTGATTTAGGATCCTAAGTATAAATTTGGTTTAGTTTAGTTTATTTTTAGCTTCCTGAAAAAAGGGGATCAACGTTTTAGGCAGAAATATTTGAAGATTTCAGGATAACATATATCTTGAAAAATCAATATATTTTTAATACATATGGATGTTACACATTCATTTTTTTACACTACACTGTGACTTTATCCATATTTCACACTCTGCAGCAAGGTATTGGTCTTTTTTTGTTTTTTTAGTCTTGATTCACTGTGTGGATGGACTATATAACACATGCACCTTTTCCTCGTTTTGGCACCTTCTTTTCACTATTGAGCTATCACTATCCACTGTGAGATCAGAAAAGTCTATCTTATCTTATTTTATCTTGAAATCATACATTTTTGTGGCCTGAGATCTGAAACAAATTTCCCCCATCTTGGAATAAGGACAGTTATCTCTTCAACACCAGATGACAGATGATAAATGAATTCTCAGTTTATTTTACTAACCAAAACTAATCCAAAGATTTGTTTGATCAATAAATAAGATTGCATCTCCACCTTTCGCACATATTTATTTTTCATACGGTTCCAAGATAGTGAATATTAGTATTATGTTACAAAGAAAAAACAAACAAAAAAACCCCCACATTTAATAGAAACTGCTTTGCTCAAAAGGGGCAGTGAAAATCATGGCCACGGACAGAATTAGGATCCTGCTGTTTTAAATTTCAAACCTTTAGGCAGCCTTTGGCATTCACTTAACGTTAATAAAAATAAATTGCTTTGAACAGCGTCTTTGGTGCTGCTGGCAAGTGTTTCCATTCTTTGTTCTTAGAGGTTTTGTGCTTAATATGAAACATGCAGTTCTCTCTTTCCAGATGGTATCTGTCACAAATGATCAAAAGCTAAGTCCATTCCAAAAGTGACAGTGGTATATTTGTGCACTTTTCCAGGAAATAACTAGAACTGCAAGTTTAGTTAATTGAAAGATAATTCAAATGAAGGGTAAAACCAATTAATTATTATTAGTTAAATGATTTAACTAATATCTGCTTACTCACCAAGTTTCTTTAGTCTTTTACCCTAGGCTGGACTTCCGGACTGGCTGTTAAATTCCAGTTTTCTTTCATCATTAATTTAGACTATGGTTATCAGCAGAATTATTAATCACTAACCAAAGAAAGTTGTCTCTGTGTCTTCAAGTGTTAATCAAAAGGGTGGATCTGGCTCTGAGTTATAAATAGTTCGCTTCCTTTGTTAGTTCAGACTAACAAAGGTTAAAATATCTGTATCTTTATTGTCTAATAGTACATATAACAGTATTATTATATCTAATGACTATGCAAACACTACTCACTACTGAAATACCCAGATCAAGAATTCCGACAGATACAACATGAGAGACATTCACAACAGTTTATTAAAATATGAAACTGCTGCAGGTCAGAAGGGATTAACCAGAGTCATTAACCGGAACTTGTGGAGGGAGATTAGACCCTTGAGTGAGCAGGCAGAAACAGAGGGGAATATTTTAAACATTAAGTTCTAGTTTTTTAACATTCTTGTTTGGAGTTTGGGGACAAACTTTGGGAGTTTCTGAAGAAGCCGGTTAGCATGTGACCCCAACACATGCCAGATTTAAACATGATGGTGAGCCGTTTAAAAACGACACCAATAGCAAAGCAAGGAGTGGTACATTAAAATACTATTTTAATAACTGTGTATAGTTCATTAGAAGGTTGGTTAAAAAAAACACTCATATAATATGTTTCAACCGCAATAAAGACCTTAAAAGAACAATGTATTTGAATGTTTTATTTTTTACAATAAAACTTTAAATTATGGGTAACCCAGAGCATAGATTAAAACCATAACCGTTACGTACAATGTGTTAGCGACGATGGACACCAAAAACAGGTACTTAAGCAGATTCCAGTAAAGAAAAAGGAAAGAAAAGCTACTGGATGAATGGAACAAACGTCCCAAAATGAAAACGTTCTTTCAAAGATGTACTTCATATGGGGCCCACCCAGATAATGTTGCTTACGGGCCTATTGTTGTGTTGTTACACCATTGGGTCCAGGGAAATGCAAAAGGTCCGATCTGTGAGAGGAGAGGCAGGCAGAATGTTTAAGGAGACAAATGGGAGTACAGAATCCGAGAGCCGGTCCAGAGTCCAACATATAGTGCCGTAGGAACCTAAATAGTAGTTATGCCTTTTTAGATGAGTGTCTGAACATCTAGTGGATGAAAAAGTAGTGGACTCAAAATAACCTACAATCCACCTTGAAAATTAGTGATCATTCATGGTCACAAGATGAGTAGATATATCCCAGATAGCTTTACAAATGCTGTCTTCCAAAGGGGCGTTTGAGTTACGTGACAAATGGAGAGTGAAAAGTAGGGATCATTTGTCAGTTAACTGACTTCACTATATAGTCCCCACTCTATATAGGGATTGAGGGATATAGGGGTTAGGGTGGACGTTCGGACACAGCCAATGAGTCAATTCAATTTGTCTCCATGTTCAAACTTTAAGGCTTGATGGGTTAGTGCATTTAAGGTGTCCTCTAAAATAACAGCAGATAAATGTTAATAGTAACTGATTCATCTTAGATGCAATCAAAACAGTGTAGCTTCATTAGGTTTTACAGTGAAAAATGAACAATGACTCAGCCATAATGCGACAAAGAGGGCAAAGAGAAAAAGGGAAGGGGTGCTGGCTGTTTAAATAATCTCTGTTGCAGGAATGTGGCATCAGGGGGGCAGTCGCTCTCACTTTGTCATTGACTTTTGATCTTTTATATATATTTATACATTGAACACAGGCCCAAAACATCTGCTCAAGGCCTGAGCAGGTGTTTTGGGTTAATTAGCAGATGAGAGTATGGTACCATCTGTATTCAGTATTCGACCTTTACACAATATTCAAATTTTCTGAGACACTACATTTGGGGTTTTCAGTAGTCATCAGTTATAATAATCAATATTAAAGGAAATACTCTTGAAATATATCTGTCTTTGTGAAAGGAATGAGTATGTTATGCGTTTCACTTTTGAAAAGGATTAACTCAGGTAAATAATTTTTTTCATGATAGTTTCTTTTTAATATATTTTTGTTACATTTTCACAAAGCACACAGCGTGGCTCAGATACAGCTATCCCTCAAAGTGCAAGTTAGGGCAGTATCCTGACAAGACTCAGCACATGGATATGAAATCATTGCCGGGCTATAAGGTGTTTTATTTTATAGAGCACTCAGGTTTGTATCTTTGAACTGCATGGCTTTGGTGTAGTTACACACATACATGTTAATAACCTGAGAGCAGATCTCCTGCCAATCAGCATCATCTATAGCAAGGCCTAGATCTTTCTCCCAAGCTTGCTTGGTGTTTTGCGAGTAAAGAGGAGAATTAGAGTTCAGGGCTCTGTGTTTCTTACTAATCTGTAGAGAAAGGGTCATTTGTGGACATGAAGATATATTATTAGTTGTTAGGGCGGTATCTTCAACCATGAAATTTTTGATTTGTATCTGTAGAAGTCACCTTTACTAAATAAACCAAAATGCTGTAGGAACGGCTGAAAAGATTGAACAGTCCAGTTTTTAAATAAATCAACTATTTTTTGGGGGGTTTGAGTGCTCCACACTTTTTTTCATGATATTCTAAGTTACGATCAGCACCAGTATGCAGACGTGGAACTAGAGGGGTGGCCATGGGTGTAATTCGCCATTAATTGAAACTTGGAGCTTATCTATAAAACAGAGGATGGCAGCAGTTATGCCCAAGGAGGAATGTCCTACCTAATTTGACATATAAATCTTTTGTGCATTTACCATAAACAGAGAGCAAAAATACAGCAAAAATATATTTACACCTCTATACTAACATTAAAGATGACAAACACAGAAATCATGTTCTTTCCACGACTGATTCATGTAAATATTACACTTCACATCAATATGTGTGCATATTTATTTATTGTCTGATTGATTTCTCACTCCTGCCTGATCTCTGCCTGCTTGTGTATTGACGGAACCATTTCCCGATGCTAAGCCTGCCTGCCCTTGTCCAGCTGTCAGCTGCACTGTGTACTATATCTAGAACTGTGACCCGATTCCATCCTTGATTCTCATTCTGCACCTCACCGGATCTCTGACTTCCTGGTTCTGACAACCGACCACGTCAACGACATCAGCTTTGACTTCACCCTTTGGATCATCCTGCCTACGTTCTTCTGCTCAGTTCTGACATCCTGCCTGTCCTCCGACCACTAATATATCAGCGTCTGGAACTCTCTGTGCAGCGACCGCCGCGCGGCATTGGCAGCCAGCCGGTTGGAACCATCCTCGATCTCTGGATATGGACTGAACTATAAGAGTCTGATTCTGTTGTCAATAAATATTTTGAGAAATCTGTTTGTCTGCCTTGAATACTAAATCCTTCAGTTCCAAGCTTGACATGCTGTGGTTATTCATTTAGCTGTTGGTACAGTGTGATTAATATAAATTGACCCTGAACTGGTTCTGGCAGAAATAATTTTTCGTCCACTTCTCTGCCCTGCCTGGTCCCTGCCTGGCCATCTGTAACGACATTTTCTAACTCCACAACTGGTTATATAAAAGATCAAACTCAGCTGAATTCCCCTTAACTGTTCAACATAACTGAATATCATTTAAAAGGATAATGAACTTCATTGTCCTCATTTTCCTGTATGTCTGTGATCACGTACACTGCTCAAAAAAATTAAAGGAACACTTTGAAAACACATCAGATCTCAATGGGGAAAAAAACATTCTGTTTATGTATACTAATATGGACTGGGTGATGGGTCAGGAACAAAAGGATGCCACATCATTTGATGGAAATGAAAATTATTAACCTAGAGAGGGCTAAATTCAAAGACACCCCAAAATTTACAGCGAAAAAATTATGCAGCAGGCTTGTCCATTGTGCTGAGATTTCATTGCAGCAACTCAAAAAATGTATTCAGTAATTTCTATGGCCCCCACGTGCATGTTTGCATGCCTGACAACTTTGGGGCATGCTCCTAATGAGACGACGGATGGCGTCCTGGGGTATCTCCTCCCTGACTGGACCAGGGCATCACTGAGCTCCTGGACAGTCTGAGGTGAAACCTGGCAGCGTCGAATGGATTGAAACATAATGTCCTAGACGTGTTCTATTGGATTTAGGTCAGGCGAGCGAAGGGGGCCAATCAATGGTATCAATTCCTTCATCCTCCAGGAACTGCCTGCATACTCTCGCCACATGAGGCCGGCATTGTCGTGCACCAAGAGGAACCAAGGACCTACTGCACTAGCATAGGGTCTGACAATGGGTTAAGGATTTCATGTCGATTCCTAATGGCAGTCTAGCCTGTATAGGTCTGTGCGTCCCTCCGTGGATATGCCTCCCCAGACCATCACTGACCAACCACCAAACCGGTCATGCGGTACGATGTTACAGGCAGCATAACATTGTCTGTCACATGTTCTCAGGATGAAGCTGCTCTCATCCGTGAAAAGGACAGGGCGCCATTGGCGGACTTGCCAATTCCAGTATTCAGTAGCAAATGCCAATCGAGCTCCACGGTGCCGGGCGGTGTGCGCAGGGCCCATTAGAGGACGTTGGGCCCTCAGGCCATCTTCTTGAAGTCTGTTTCTGATTGTTTGGTCAGCTGGATGTCATTTTGTAGGGCTCTGGCAGTGCTCCTCCTGCTCCTCCTTGCACAAAGGAGCAGATAGCGGTCCTGCTGATGGGTTGTAGACATTCTACGGCCCTGTCCAGCTCTCCTGGAGTAACTACCTGTCTCCTGGAATCTCCTCCATGCTCTTGAAATTGTGCTGGGAGACACAGCAAACCTTCTGGCAATGGCACATATTGATGTGCCATCCTGAAGCAGTTGGACTGTCTGTGCAACCTCTGTAGGGTTCAGGTAGCGCCTCATGCTAACCATTCCTGTTTTGATGGTCGTCTCGTTGTTGCCCCTCTAGTGCAACTTTGGTTTATTTCATTAACACCGAACCAGCTGAAAATGATTAACAACCCCCTCTGCTACTTACCTGACCAAATCCATATCCTAGAAGTTCAATTAACTTGATGCTATACTCTGATTAAAAAGTGTTCCTTAAATTTTTTTGAGTAGTGTATTTTGTAAATCATAGAATGTGAAAGTGAATCTGACTTTAGTAAACTTTCTTTTCTGCAGGAGAGACCTGAATGTGAATATTGCAGAGTAACATCAGATGACATCAAGAACACTCTGGGTTTTAACTCCCTCCATGTGTTTAGAGGTACGTTGCATTTAGTCTGCAGCACAGGCTTCTACCAGTTTACACTCTTGACATTCAAGTACTTGCTTTAGTTGACAGATGCAAGCAGAAGTTTATGTGGACTCCTCAGGTACATTATATATATATTTTTAAATGACATACATGATTAAATGTAGAATTTTGTGCTTATGTCTAAAAAAGCTTATGAAGAAGTGAAACATCTTTCTTAACATCAGCAGTCCTTATTCCTATTTAACTTATGAGCCTTTCCTGCTTATTCATGCAATTATTACAGAAAGCCAGTATAACAGCCATTTCCAAATATGTGAACACCGACATATTAAAAGTAACTGTTGATTTTCGCCACCCTTCTTCCATCTCATCACGTGCTTAATTCCTTGAATATATTGCAATCAGTTGTGTCATATGCTGTTTTTTTAGATAAACAATCAATACCAGGAGTTTGTGTTTATTGTCAACCCAGTCTCATGGGTTGTTATTGTTGAAAAACTTTCCGGCCTGCCAATAATTATTTTTTTCTGGGTTCTTTTCTAACGACACTAATATTTTCCATGTGCGTTTAATACTTCCTTTTCTTCTTATCTAATAGCTTTACATTAATATTTCTATTTAGAATCTCTTACATTTTTATTATTTTGTTCCCAATTGTATCTATTTTTTGTTACTATGTTCTAAACTTTGATGATTCTCTCTTGAGCTGTCAACACGTAGATAACAAAAACTAATTGGAAAAAAGATGATGATTTACAGCAATATTTGATTTCTCCTTTGGATCAAAAAAGTATTTTTATTTTAATCTAATTGAATTACCGTATTAAATTGAATTGAATTTCATCAATCTGTTTGATTCAAATTGAATCTCACGTTTTGCAATGCAATGAGGGATAAATCCATGTTTTTTTGCAACTAAACAATAAATGAATAGAATACTTACTACCATGTCAGAAAATAAATAGATAAATAAAAATAAACATTTTGCATCCTTATTTCAAAAAAAAAAAAAAAAACCTTGACCGAATTTCATATCTTCACATCAGGCTGTCTTCCGTGGCCTTGTTTGGAGCTCCTTGGGGATGAAGACCCAACGACCTGTATGCATTATGTCGAAGCACCAAATGATTTGAAAATAGAGTTCATAGATGAGGACAACCTTGAGTCTGACACTGTTGTTGTCTCCTGGAAGCCAAGCCAATACGGTATGTTGACACAAAGGTTTACCCTCATACAGTTGAAGCTTAAAAACTCCTTCTGGAGGAGGTGGTTGAAATTGTCGATAAATTTGCCCATTCAAAGTTTTGTCCTTACATTTTTTTTTTCTTGTTTTAAAAAAAAAAAAACTTAGTATGCTAGAGCATCCTCTCTTAAAGTCTCATTCTGCTGCAGGTTAGTATTTTTTTGTGTCCTTATCTCCCAAAGCAGATCTTTGTCAGCCAGTGTTTTAATCCTTATTCTAAATAAACTCATACAAAACAGAGAGCTAGTAATTAAACCAGGCTAATGGTATTACAAAAGTGTTTTAATGCCTTTAGGAGCATGTTTGAAATTGGACGTGACATAACTCTGTTGTCTTTAATAAATGTCTGGTTGTCAGTCAGAGTGACCTACAGAGGTGTCAAATAACGAAGTACAAATACTTCGTAACTGTACATAGGTACATGTTTTAGGTATCTATACTTTAATCCATTGCCTATTTTTCTTCCTAATTCTGACCTCTACTCATTATATTTTCACATCTGTACTTTCTATTCCTTACATTTTTATAAACAAACGTCACTTGTTACTCTTGGCTTTGGTTTAATGTTTATAAATATTTATTTCACCTCATGTGTGCCATCCAATGAAGATCATTGGCGCCATCCACATCTAGTGAAAACTAGTGTAATTGAATGAGTCGTATAACGCAAGCACTCATTGGTTGGCTAAAGGAAATCATCAGAAGCAAGCAGGTGTTCTTCAAACTGCAAACGCGAATTGTCTATGCTATGCTACAATGTCGGATTCAGAAAAAGATATTGAAATTTCTGAAAGGTCAGACACAGGTAAGAGCTTCAGGAGATGGAGACGGAGACAAACAAGACCTCTCTTATCTTTGGCCCTATCTCAAAGAATTTTTCGAAATAGTCTAAAAATTGAGCTTTCAATTCATATATTTCATATATTTTAAGGTTACTTTATACTTTTATATTTTAAGTAGTTTACTTTTACTTGAGTGAAGAGGTCAAGTAGATACTTTAACTTTTACCAGTGTTTTTAAACTGCAGTATCTATACTTCTATTGAAGTAACAAATCTGTGTACTTTTGACACCACTGGTGACTTACAAAAAGGTTTGAGGCGCCTCACATTTTTTGTACATTTTTCACATTGAAGGCAAAATTTTATTGTTAAGCTAAAACTTTAGTGCCAGATGAACATAAACTTGTGCAGAATTGGGAACTGAAAAGTAAATGATACATGCTTTTTACCATTAAAAAAATGTTTTGTGAATATGTAATGTATGTAAAACCGTTTTAAGGAAATTACAGAGATCTTTTCACTTCATGCCCCCACTCATACCACACAGGTAAGAAAAAAAAAAAAAACGCAGACGCACATTCACACATACTCAATTCAATTCAGTTTATTTATATAGCGCCAAATTCACAACACATGTCATCTCAAGGCACTTTACAATTCAACCAGATCATACAGTCAAATTGATACAAAGTTTTCTATCTAAGGAAACCAGTTGATTGCATTGACTCATTGACTCAAATACAATCCCTCACACTAAGCATGCTTTTAGCGACAGTGGAGAGGAATAACTCCCTTTTAACAGAAAGAAACCTCCTACAGAACCAGGCTCAGTGTGAGCGGCCATCTGCTGAGGCCGACTGGGTTTCAAGGAGACAGAAACAGAGACACAAAAAGCAGCTGTAAAAGGCGGCCCCGTCCAGGAAACACACAGCCAGGCAGACGAGCTCCAAGCCAGCTGCCATGTCCCAGGACCAAAGACTGGCGGCACTAGTGGTTGGTCCCGGGATTATCGGATGACCCAATAAGTGAACCTAAAATCCGGATGGTGGGGAGGGGAGCGGTGACACAGCCACACCAGCCCATCTCGTTCCTGCTTCAAGCCCAGGCTTAGCAGCTCTGAGCCAGCTCCCATGTCAGAGGATGAAGAGAGCACATCCAGCCAGTCACAGTCAGAGAAACAGGACTACACTGAAAAACAGGCTGATCTCCAACATCTATAAACAAAGGTGTTGATGGCAGCAGCACAGCTGATATTTTTCTCCAGGTTGGTGTCACAGCCAAACAGGAACAGACGAGGTGAAGCTACTATGAGAAAAACAGAGAGAGCACAACATTAGAGATTAAACAATCAGATTCTGCAGAGTGTAGGAATAGAGACAGAATGAAGCAAAATGATGAAATAGGGGTCCCTATGTCCTCCAGCAGTCTAAGCCTAGAGCAGCATAACTATAGAGATAACTCAGGATAACCTGAGCCACTCTAACAATAAGCTTTATCAAAAAGGAAAGTTTTAAGCCTACCCTTAAAAGTAGACAGGGTGTCTGCCTCACGCACTAAAATTGGTAGTTGGTTCCACAGGAGAGGAGCCTGATAACTAAAAGATCTGCCTCCCATTCTACTTTTAGAAATTCTAGGAACCACTAGTAAAGCTGCAGATTGAGAGCAAAGTGCTCTGATAGGGATATAAGGAACAATCAGATCTCTGATGTAAGATGGAGTTTTGCCATTTAAGGCTTTATATGTGAGAAGGAAGATTTTAAATTCAGAAAACAAGAAACAAATGAAGACTGCTTGTAAACTGCATACAGTGAATCCCTTATAGAGATAAGAATATTCTGCATACTTACATCAAGAGTAGAAATATATATTAGCACACATGATAAACAGGGATGCTAATATCTACCTGCTTTTCTTTTTTTGACATGCTTTCTGCAGGAATTGCATTTTTGCGAGGATTTCAAGTGTTCATGCAGCGTATTGGAAGCACCGCTGTTGCCTGTCAGCTGTTGCTCTTCAACCGTAACGTCTCCCACTCAGCTTCACAAGCTCAAAAGGTGCAAAAGGCGGCATTCCTTGTGCTGAAATTTCAAATTATTAAGTTGGGTTTAACAATACAAGCTCACATTGATTTGAATAAAAACCCAGGTCATGTTTGCTTTTATATGAAGATAATTAAGATGTAAGACAAATCCTGTTTTGATCTATTTCTTTTTAATGCAAGCTTGTTTCAGATAAATTTATTGTTTGATTCTGTCTGAACTGCAAACACACACGAGTTGCATTTAAGATCCAAAAACACAGACTTAAACTCACGTCCTAAAGAGTCAAGATGGGTTCCTTAAGTCTTGTACATTACATACTTTGCTCTCATTAATAATCTTTATTACTCATAATCAGGAGGATTAGCAGAAAGGCATACCAGCTGCCAACAGGAGTATTGTCATCTAACGCGTCTCAGTGCACATGTTTTAATGTTACAGGATTCACGAGATTGTCAGCCAATGATATTCAAAGACTGTGAGTGTTTAGCTGCTCATAGCACTACTGTATGTTCATGTTAGCCACAGCTTTATAATTACATATAGTTTATACATTGCTTTATAGTTATTAATTACAACAATATATCAAAACTAAATTGAATTCAAACAGAGCTCTGTGTTGAATAGGCCTATTTTTGGACAAAATTTAACACAATGATCCTCACACGTTTTTTCTATATTCATTAGGCTTGCTCCATTAGGGTGCCTCAGCTCATCAAAATAAAAGCGCTAGTGGTTCTGTTCATTCAGATATTCTTCATACTCTTAGTCACTTACTACAATGGACCTCAATTCAATTCAATTAAGTTTATTTATATAACGCCTATCCTCAACACATGTCATCACTTTACAGAGTCAGTTGAGCCAGATCATATATTCAGATTGGTTTAAAGTAGTCTATCTAAGGAAAACCAGCTGATTGCATCAACTCATTGACTCCACAGTAAACCCTCACACCAAACATATACCAATATAGACATGTTAGACATTGTTGGAAAGCTGAGATTCTCCACAATTACACCACCAAGGTCATTTTATGGACACAGCGAGCACCAAAGCACAATTAATACAGATATAGCAGGATGTCATAATGTAAACATGACAAAGCAGCCAAAACAAGCAAGCATGTATTTATCACTGCTGTTCAAAAAAGACCTATTATTTTTGAGAATAAGAAAACTAATTTGAGTCTTGTTTGAACTATAGCAGGTTGGGCTTGATGCAGCTTGGCTGTTTTACTGACCCAATTTTCATAAATATATTCAGAAACTAGAAGGTGTTGGCTTTCAAAAATGTATCAGAAATGTAATTTGGGCTTACAATTCCTCAGTTATTTGCCTCTCCATTTGGGTATGCAAAATAGGCGAGAATTTCCCAAAATTAAGTGTATATTAAGAGGTTAATCCCACACTCCCCAGGCGCCGCACAATGGCAGCCCACTGCTCCCCAAAGGGATGGGTTAAATGCAGAGAGTGAATTTTGTTGCTCTGTCCTAGTAACAGTGTAATGACAATAAAAAAACATGAAGAAATCTCCAGCCGAACCCGCTCAGAGTGAGCGGCCATCTGCTGAGGCCGACTGTTAAGGTTAAGGAGACAGAAGCAGACAACACACATTGTTATGTAACCTATACAGTACCATTAAACACGTTCAAAGGTAGATTTAGAATAAACTTTTATAAAGTTTTTACAAGAAAAAAAAACTATTTACAGAAATATCTTAAAGAAATTGAAACATTTTAAAAGGCTTCAAGATTTTTGTTTCATATATTAAATAGATTCATCACACACTGAATGAAATATTTCAAGCCTTTATTTCTTTTAATCACTATATTACTACAGATAATAAAAAACACAAGTTTCCTTTCTAATAATGTAAGAATATACGGTAACTGATTTCTTCCGTTGATCTTTCATTCTGTGGAAGCCATTGAAGTGGAGAAAAATGCACGCATTCCTATATTTCAAACACGTCCAATTGTGATGTTTTTTTGTTTTTTTTTCTTACAGGTTTACAAGTCAGACCCATTTCCCAACCTCTCCTTGGGATCTAGATATGTTGTCACTGTCATGGCCTTGCCGGTTCCTGAACAATGGGACAAATTTAACCGAAACATCTCCTTCTACACTCGCTGTAAGAGCCTGTCAAGCTGTAGGCTTGACATTATTTGATGATGTTAGACCTCAACAGACACAGATGAGAATCTGCTTATACATTAAATTGCAAAATGTAATCTTTAAACCTCTTTTAGACCATCATAGTCATTAATTCTCCTTTTGAAACATATCCCACTTATTTCTTTCTTTGCAGCATGTGCAGAGAAGAAGGGTCTGGAGCAGTGTAAGGAGGGTGAGAAGCACCATTCATTGTTTATGAAAAGGAAAATCATAAAAGGACTTTGATCATCTCTACATGTTATCATTTTGTAAAATGGTTGCAGACTGGTACCCACAGCATATTGAGGTCCAACAAAATGGTTCTGTCATTACTGTGACTTTTAACTTGGCTCCACCAAAACTGGGCATCAGAAGGTACTTTTCCATTTGCTACGGAAACAAAAATAGGAATTATACCGACATTGTTCCAGTGAGTATGCTTTTATTTCCTCTACAATTCAGAGTAATTTTTTTTTTCGTTTTTGCCCAGTTTTGTAAAAGTTGAATGCTTTATACCTTCCTTCAAGCAACAGTTCTATTCTATAATGGGAGATAAATGGGGTTCATGAATTGTGATTCTGTACACAATGCAGCTTTTTTATTAGTTGTTATTTAATCTGTGAACAGTATACGTTTTGCTTCCCAGCCAGAAAGCTTTCTCAATTCAAAATGTCTGGAGTAGTATTGAGTTCTAGACTTATAGGGTAGCCCAAACAAACTCTGACGCTGCAGTCAATCATAAAATCACTATATCTGACTCCATTACATTGAACACTGCATGTCCTTAAAGTGGTTTGCTCATCCCGTTGCTGCTCACACTGCCAGCAGACAACTTTGCCTCCACACATCCTTATATTTATATTATACATCATAATATCACAGCCACCATTAACTTTTTGAACTCCTGCCACCAGGGATCATATTTGCACTATATGATTGCTTTTTTTTCCAAATTACTTTTAGACAGAACTAAGTTCAATGTTTCAATTGCATTTGCACCATATTCTTCTGATCACTTCTGCCCCTTATACATGAAAATTTTCATTTCACTGTTGAAACACTGTATGCATTGAAATTTCATTTTGTATACTCTCTGTGTATAAAAAATCACAATATACTTTGTTTAAGTCTAAGGGATAAAAAAATAAACTTGACTTGTAGTCAATAGTCAGTGTAGCAGCCAAATGATAAGGCATTTCAAAATGGCTGCATCCATCTTTTATATGTACTAACAAGAGAAACAATCACTTTTCTTAGGATTCCTCCAAAAACAAAACCCACCACAGGTTCCAGCTGAACGGCCTCCATAAAAGAACCAACTACACTTGTGAGGTAAGGCCTACGACTTTTTTTTTTTTTTCAGAGCAATACATACATTTACCCATTTTAGTATTTCAGATAATTTCAGGAAATGTTTACTGACTAAATTTAGTAACCCGTCTCTATCAAATAAGGGTTAATTATGGTCACTGAGGAAGGATAACATCATTATTATTATACCTCTGAATAATTTTTCATATTTTGTTACATGGCAATACAATCACAAAGTAAATATATTTGGTTAGGAGTGGGACTGCAAAGTGATAAATGGTTGGGTATTTTAGAAAATGTGGAAGTCATTCATTTTCTGACCATTTTACTCTTTTTTTTTACCTTTTACTTCTGTTTTTTTTCCCCCTTTTTTGAGGTTGACACAGAAAGTAATTTGCTTGCATCTTACAAACCCTTTCTTTTGCCTTTTCTGCTTTCACACTATCTACTATCTGTACCTGTTTGGCTGTGACACCATCCTGGAGAGAAATATCAGCTGTGCTGCTACCATCAACACCCTTGTTTGAATGTTTGAGATCTGACTGTTTTCCAGTGTAGTCCTGTTTCTCTGACTGTGACTGGCTGGATGTGCTCTCTTCATCCTCTGACATGGGAGCTGGCTCAGAGCTCGTCTGCCTGGCTGTGTGTTTCCTGGAAGGGGCCGCCTTGTGGTATCATAGCCAAACAGGAACAGACGAGGCAAAGCTACTATGAGAAAAAGCAGAGAGAGTACAACGTTAGAGATTGAACTAACAGATTCTGCAGATCTACCCATGTACTCTCCATTGCTTCCTCTATCATGTCCAAACCCTCTTAGTCGGGAAGCTTGGGTGTACTTATACCTTGTGAATCAAAGAGAAAATGTCTTGATCTGCTACCTCCAACTCTACCTCCTGTCTTTCTTTAGTTCCACCTATTCTTTTTAAAGGCCTTTCTTACACAACACACCTGACACTAACTGTTCTCTGGGCTGTTGTCCCTGTTTTAAAACTTTTTTTCACAGATAGCTGCTAAAGAAGTAAATGCTAAGAGAAACCGATTCTGGATTTATGTCAAGGACTCTCAGAAAGGTATTAAAGGCTTTAATGATACTTCAGTTCCGTTTTCAGATGTCCCCAGAGTCTTTAGAGCATTCTAAAAGGTACAGAACAAATACTACAAAAATACTGCAGGATACTGAGGCCATTTGCCGCCATTGGAATGATTTTTTTTGCATCAGCACCACCTATTTCCTCAGCCTAATGGGTTAATGCAGATACATTTGGAATACACATTTGTGTTGATGCAGGTCTTTATCTTTTAGGTCTACTTTGCATAAAATGTGTGGTGAAAAATAAAGCCTTCATCCATTCTCATGCTACAGCTTTTTTTATGAGCAGCTTTGCTGATAAAAATACATACATATCTAGGGGATGATAAAGAGCCATCAAAGTAATAATTTATGGGCAGCCTATTCTGTTCTTTTTTTAAACAAGGAAAACATGTAGATTCTTTTTATGTTTCAAACCTAACTTATTTGTTGAAATCAGCATATTTGTATTTTTCTATATTGATAAATAATGGATTTAATGTCATGATTGGTTCAGAGAGGCCCAATATGCAGAACACCACGGGAAACAGGAAAAAGGTTAAAATGAGTTTATTGACAATTGCACATGTAAAGAGTCAGGTACTGGTTCACGTCTGGGAATCTGGTTCACGGGATACTGAAAGGGAGACAGTTCAGTTAGCCACGAAGCAGAAGAATGTGGAGATGTTATCTTCTGAGATCTACCTTGAAGAATCCGGGTTTGGCTTTGAGAGAGGCACTGTTGGGTCCAGAGACTGTTTGATTCAGCAGGGTTCAGTTTCAGCTTCAGCGTCTTGCATCTAACGTTTGGACAGACCTTGGTTTTCCAGCTCTTAGTCCAGAGCAGCATGGGAATCCAAAGAAGGGGTCTTCAGGTTTGGCTCAGAGGGCAGGCTCGACAGGTTAAGCTCATCCAGAGCTTACAGGACAAAAACAGGTTTCCTGTAGGCAGAGACAAAAAGAGAATTAGAATCCAACTAGGAGACTAGAAGCAACAAAGAATTCACAGAGGTAGTGAGGCTCAGGTGCTAACCAAACTGGATAAACACTGCGCCGTTGATGCAAGGTCTAAACGCTGCTTATATGGTGGAGGATCCTCCTGATGACGAGATGGGCTTCAGGTGTGTCGAAGGCTCAGCTCAAGAGGATCCACAGCGAACTCTGCTGGAGACAGGTGGTACAGCTCCAGATCCCAACAGTACCCCCCCCTCAACGACCGCCATCTTCTGGACCGCCATGTCTTGGCGGTCCAGAAGATGTCGATGGGAGGGATCGCTCGTACTCCTCGATGAGGGACGGGTCGAGGATGTAGGAACCAGGAACCCACTGGCGATCCTCCGGACCGTAGCCCTCCCAGTCGACGAGGTACTGCCAGCCACGACCTCGCCGACGGGAGTCCACGATCCGGCGGACGGTGAAAGCCGGATGTCCGTCGACTTCCAGGGCGGATGGAGGGGAGTCGGACAGAGGGCACAAAGGGCTGGAGATCACAGGCTTGATCTGTGAGACGTGGAATGTGGGATGAATGCGAAGAGTCGGAGGAAGTTGGAGTCGTATGGCTGATGGGTTTATGACCTGGGAAATCCTGTAGGGGCCAATGAATCTTGGAGAGAGTTTACGGGACATCCCCTTGAGGGGAATGTCCCGAGTGGAGAGCCATACCTCCTGACCAACGGAGTAAACTGGAGCAGGGCGTCTTTTTGAGTCGGCGAAACGTTTGGTGGTTTCCAAGGAACGGTTGAGGGTGGCTATGGTGTCTCTCCAGATGCGATGACTGCGGCGGATGTGGTGGTTGACTGATTTGACCGAAATCTCTCTCTCGTCTGCGGGGAAAAGTGGAGGTTGGTAACCAAGACTGACCTGGAATGGGGACTGGCCGGTGGAAGCTGACTTTAGAGAGTTGTGAGCATATTCGATCCATGGGAGGTGTTGGCTCCAGTCGGTGGGATTACTGGAGGTCAGACAACGAAGGGAGGATTCGAGCTGTTGATTCATTCTCTCTGTTTGGCCATTGGACTGTGGGTGATAACCTGAGGTGAGAGATGATTTGCAGTTGAGGGCTGAACAAAAAGCCTTCCAAACCTGAGAGATGAATTGTGGTCCACGGTCGGAAAGAATCTCCTGAGGGATGCCATGTAGACGGAAAACGTGTTTTATAAGGAGCTGGGCGGTCTGAAAAGCCGTGGGAAGCTTCCTGAGGGGTACAAGATGGCAGGACTTGGAAAATCGGTCAACAATGGTGAGAATTGTGGACATACCTCGAGAAATGGGAAGACCAGTAACGAAGTCTATTGCGATGTGAGACCAGGGACGAGAAGGGAAGTGGATGCAACAGGCCAGAAGGAGGTTGATGTGTGGACTTGTTTCTGGCGCAGGTAGAACAGGCCAGCACATACTCCTTAACATCTCTGTGCAGGGTGGGCCACCAGAAACGTCTTGAAATGAGGTTGATGGTTCTACTCACCCCCGGATGAGCGGCAAATTTGGCATTGTGCATCCACTGAATTAGGCGAGACCTGACTGAAGAAGGAACATATGACTTGTTTGGGGGACCGTTACCTGGGTCAGGTTCTGAAGCCAGGGCAGAGTTTATTAGGTCGGTGATCTCCCAGGTAACCATCCCAACAGTGCAGGAAGCGGGTAGAACAGGTTCAGGCGTCTCGGATTGATCAGTGGAATAAAGACGAGAGAGAGAATCGGGTTTGATGTTCTTGGATCCGGGTCTGTAAGAGATGATGAGATTGAATCGAGAGAAAAATAGTGACCACCTTGACTGCCGAGGATTGGCCTGTTTGGCGGATTGGATATAGGCAAGGTTCTTATGATCTGTCCAAACAAGAACCGGGTGTTCTGCCCCCTCAAGCCAGTGTCTCCACTCCTCTAATGCCAATTTGATGGCCAGTAGTTCGCGGTCCCCAACGTCGTAATTTTGCTCAGCAGAGGAAAGTCTACGGGAGAAGAAAGCACATGGGTGAACTCTTTGGTCTGTATTGAGTCTTTGAGATAAGACAGCACCAACTCCTGAGTCGGAAGCGTCGACTTCGAGGATGAATTGTTTTGATGAATCAGGCTGGATTAACACTGGAGCTCTGGAAAACAACATCTTTAGTTTGTCAAAAGCAGTTTGTGCCTCGGGGGACCATTGGAAGGTTCTCTTGACTGAAGGCTATATCGTGATTTGGGCCCACGTTTGGACACAGCCTTAACTTGTGAATTCACAGTTTACAGAAAACTACTTTACTGAGTAACAAATATTTGCCTGGCTAATATTTTATGGACTGTGTTGAGTCAATCATCATATCAAGGAATGATTAATTACTTAATCACTACCTGACCATTATCTAATGTTTTGAGAAAACTTAAGTAGAGTAAAAGTACACATTTGTTCCTGCTTGGTTATTCTGTGTTTCCCAAGAAACTAAGCAGTGGGTTTGGTTTCCTGGGTGTTCCCCAGTAAGTACAGTACTGTGTAACCCCCTATTAGCTCCTGCTCAGTTCTTTTGGTGTTCTCTAGTAATCAGATTTTGAGAACTTTATTGTAAAGCATGAACTCAATTCAAACCTTAATCCTAAGCCTTATTCCAGAAGATAACCTTTCCTCATGGGGACTGCTCGTTGCTCTCCTCAAGGACCTGTAACTCCCCACATTTTGGCATATTCCATACTTTCCCCACAACCCAGGAGACACACTACATTGTATTAATGGGGGTCCTTGGTTTGATTGGTCGCTGTGTTGGACAACCAAAAGCCACCGTCTTGAATGTTTTGTAGTCATAGGTTTAATTTAAGTGCTAATTTTGCTCACTAAGCTGAATAGATCAAAAACAAATTGATGTTGAAATAATGGCACATAATACTGGAAAGTAGCCTGAAAAGAAATATGTACATCTATGTGAAAACAGTGTGATCCACACATACTGTTTTCACTGTTTTTTGGACTTTTCTTCTTGTGTTTCTGAACAATCTTATTATGTGTTTGTAAAATGTGAAGACTTCACCTTGTTGTAGTTTTTTTTTCAGAGGGGTAAAAAGTATTGCATCAAAAGAGCTTTACCCAAAATGTCAAACCATTTAGTACAGGTCTTACTTCGATTCAGCGTCTAATTGAATCTCTTTGGTCATCAGATATTCCTGCCGCCGATTCCCCATCCTTGGCTGTGGTGCTAAGTCTGTGTCTGACTGTAGCTGCCACATTTGGAGTCCTACTGGTCGCTCTAATGTGTTGGAGGTCAAAGATGCATGCAAAAAAACTTAATATAAATTCAGGTGCAAGATGACCCAAAATTAAAAAAAAAACATGTAAGAGTTAACTTTGTCATGTGCAAGTGTTTAAAACGATATCCGCCTTTTTCTATTCATGTAGAAATTATTTCCCTGAAAGAAGAGAATAAGACTCAAAAGGAGGTGTTGATGTTGCCTGGAGACAGACCAACCCCTCCACGTCTTCTAATTTGCTACAGCAGCTGTGATGGCCCTGCTCATGTAAATGCAGTCATGCAGTTGGCAGCCTTCATACAGAAGCACATGGCGACCCAGGTAATCTGAGCTCTTTGCTTCTTTTCTAAATGTTCTGTGATTTCAGTAAATGTTGTCCACGTATTTACAAAGATGAGGAAGAAGAAGTTTGAAACACACCTGTCTTTTCAGGTGTGCCTGGACCTCTGGGATTCTCTAAGCATTGCAGAGGAGGGCAGTATGGCCTGGCACTGTCGGCAGATCAGGGAGAGTGATTTCATACTAGTTATCTGTTCTCCAGGATTTAGACAAAGTCATGACCAAGCTGATCAAGAGTTCAATCATGACAACATTTTAGATGTGATGTCAACCACTTGCAGTTCTAAAGCCATCATCCAACTTATTGGAGAAGAGGTGGGACAAGCCAAAGCCCGTGGAGAAGACCTGTCTAAATACATGGCGGCCATTTTCCAGTACTGCAAGGAAACGGACATCCCCATTGAGCTGAGACTGGCATCTCACTACACATTACCATGCGACTTTCCACTTCTCTTCTCTCATCTTCATGGTGTGGCCCTGCACAGACCAGGCAGTTACCTGATGATAAACAACATCACAGAAGAGGGATTCACTACTGTCCCAACAGGAGCTGCTCTTCAAGTGGCCATCCAGGAGGCAGGGATGTCACTGAGTGGAGAGCCTCAGCAGACATTGGAAGGCCAAAAATGCAACAGAGTAGAAGTTTAAAACTCAATATAAAGAGGGAAATCATAATTACACCCTTTTCTTTTCATGAAATTTGTTTCTATTTTGGCTGAAAAATCCACACCATTTATGAAGGACAACCCGAGTTATCCACGTAAACTAGGGACAACTAGATGCAAAAAAGCCTAAACTGCCCAAATGGGTAGCATCTAGTTAAATTTACTCTGTTACATTTACTTGAGTAACTTTTTTATCTACTTTTAGGAGTAGTTTTCCAGCATTTTTCTTTTCACTTTAAGTTGAGTGAAAATTCTAGCTACTCCATCAATGAAGAGTAATGTTACTTAATGAAAAAAAGTCTTCTTTTTTGTACTCAAGCTTATTGGTGTTCTTCTTCCCTCTGCTGAATCTGCCGTGTAATTTGGATGTATTCTTACATACTGCAACCATTGATTTTGTAACTTCTATAACTCAAACAAATGAAATCATTTGTTATTGTCATGGTTAGTAAGTAGATCAGTTACTTAGTTCTTGAGTAGCATTTTTACGTTTTACTTAAGGGACTTCTTTAAAGGATACTTTTTACTTAATAGTCTAAATAGTCTTACAATTTACCATTTTGGGTACTCCACCCTGCTCTGCTAAAATGTTATT
>NW_015150675.1:927343-939654 GCF_000732505.1 Cyprinodon variegatus | reverse complement strand
GGGGGGGGTCTATTTTTTGTTTCTCCTCCTCTGTCAGAAATGAGAGATAAGGCCACAAGGTCCTACTGTCAAACATTAAGCATTGAAACATTGCTACTTACATTGATTTAAACTTCCACTAAGAGGGGCTAAATGCTTTGGTTAAAAGTACTGTCAGATTTGGGATGGATCCTTGGTTGTCCATACCTTTTTACATCTTATTTTCTTCCATGAGTCATTCCAGGTGTCATTTCATTTTATTACAAATAACTACTTGCATTGACTTATTTGTTTGTTTCTTCGGATATGTGGATCAATGGGGTTTCATTCATAAATGGAGTTAATTACGAGTCAGTTTATTTGGAACTATATTTATTGTTCTTCCCCCATTCCAATAATTGTGGATACATGAGAGGAAGCTCAAATGCACACAACTTTGCACTATATTTTATGACTTTATGCATGCAGTAATGTACATAAGGTATAGAAATACTAATACCTTTATTATATGTCTTCTAAAATGCTGCTAGGTGTTTAATCCCTTTGAAAATAATCACTACCTGTGGAATATATCTTTGAGTATGTTTACAAACATATTTTTTTCATGCTTATGCGTATCATATATTGTTTTTCTTTTTTTTTTCTTCGATTTTTAGTTGAATGAACGGTTTATATATGTAAACTGTATTTTGAAACATTTTATTTTACGTATACCTTTATTCTGTATAAATAAACCAGACTTTCTCAAAATGTAACAAATCAAATGATGGTGCCCAATTATGTTTCTGTCTGATTTACTTTCATAATTTATGCAGTGAGTGGTTTGATTTTAATCATTGTTTTGGATTTTTTTTAATTGAGTCAAACTGTTTTTTTTGTACACAACAAATTTTGGCTATGGAAATTCCTGCACTCAAAACTACTTATTAGATGTCACCTAGTGTTAGTCATGACATGTAACCCCTTAACTATTTCCAAGTGAATCTGTTGTTTTTATACTGGCTTTATTGCATGAAAAAGTCTGACCATTCAGAAAGTTAAAGGGTTCATTTTAGAAGCTATACATAATAATATTGATAATAAATAGTTATATTCAGATTAACACAGATGCATCGAAAGACTTGGATAACAAAACTGGTATAGTGTTTATTATTTCAGAATCTTGTGTTTCTTAGAGTAATAGGGTTAGTGATTGCCTATCAGTGTATACAGACAACTACTTTTTAGCAGTTCCCTGGCTAGAGGAAATCAGGTAATACAATTTTTTCAGATTCTTGTTCATTATTACAAATTCTATATAACAATAAGTTATTTGGTAAATCTGACATCCAGAGCATTCTGGATAGCATGGAGCCTTCCATGCTGTTCAGTGTAGCGAGGAATGCTCTGATCTTTATATTGGAGAAACCAAACAACCTCTCCACAGACGCATGGCCCAACACTGAAGAGCGGCCTCCTCTGGACAAGACTCCGCAGTACATCTAAACCTTGCGGACAAAGGACATTCTTTTGAGGACCAGAATGTTCACATTCTGCATAAAGAAAATAGGTGGTATGAGAGGAGCATGAAGAAAGCCCTCTATGTTAAGAGAGACATTCTTTTGAGGACCAGAATGTTCACAGTCTGCATAAAGAAAATAGGTGGTATGGGAGGAGCATGAAGAAAGCCATCTATGTTAAGAGACATTCTTTTGAGGACCAGAATGTTCACATTCTTGATAAAGAAAATAGGTGGTTTGAGAGGGGCGTGAAGGGAGCCATCTATGTTAAGAGAGAATAAACAACTTTAAACGTGTGGGAGTGTTAGTAATACACCCTACTCCATGGTTATTTAACGAACCTGATATAGATTTGCAGCTCTTTATCTAAAGCAGAAGGGAAGTATGAGCTGGCAGATATATATGCTAAAATACCACCACAAAATACTCAGTTTTGCATTAGTATTAAGTACAACAATGTGTTGATAAAATCTATAGAAGCAGGGAAGTTGGGAACAAGAAATGAAAAGGTAATTTTGCTTTAGATTACAGAGGAAAGTAGGAGAATCATGATCTTGGAAATCAAAAATCAAAAGGAAGAAGCAATTATGTCCCTTTTGGGACTTGGGCACACAGGACTAAACAGTAAACTATGCATTATAAGAAAACAGTAAACTATTGTGGAGAATAAGAACTGTAGAATGTGTCATTATCCATTGCATTAAGTATAAAGACCAGAGGACGTAATCTAAAGCAACATTTTTAGAATATTCCTTTTTTAATCAATGAAATATAAGCAGGCAATGGACCGGCCTTATTATTGTTATAAGGGCTTATTTATATTTTTAAGATCCATGGGATTATTTAATAGAATTTAGAGAGAACTGCTGGTGCCTTCCCATCCTGCAATCCCTGTTGGAGGATAGCGGTAATGTACATCAAAAGCAAATAAAAATGCAAGAAGAAGAACAACTTAAGTATCAGAAATAATGCTACAGGAGAAGATAAGTTATATCATGTTTCAAAAATGATCTGAGAAAGTATGCTACTTGAGATTATAATACCGTTTAATTAAATTTAGAAAGAAGGTAGAATGCTAAAAAAAATGGAAAAGTGTGTGAATATTGCCATTTAATAAGGTAAAAATCCTAATAATGTTGGAAGTTATAGACCTTTTGCCCTAACATCTTATTTATGTAGATGGAGAAAATTCTAGTAAGAAATCTAAATTATACTTTTGAGAAAAAAGGGACTATATGCACCGTATCAAAGTAGGAATGGAAAAAGACGTTCTACCATAGATGCTGAGAGGTGAAAGTAAGTTATGTAATGGAAAAAGCATTTAAAATGAAAACAATAATGAGCATTGTGTTCTTAGGTATAGAAAAGACTTATGATTAAATGTGGTGGAAAGGATTATTAATTAAGCAAAATCTGATGGGAATGAGAGGAACATTTTTAACTAGGTTGTAGATTTTCTAACAGAAAGAAGAATTAGAGTTAAAGTAGGATCTGAAATCTGGAAACAATTTGAATTAAACAATGGTATCCCACAAAGAAGAGTTACTAGTTTAGTGTTATTTAATATAATGATTGATTATATTTTCATGAATTTGTATAGAAGGATTGGTTCAGCTGCATGCTGATTATGGGGCCATTTGGACAACAGGACGAGATTCCATAACAGTAAGAAACAAAGCAGACAAAAAGACAAATTGAATAATGGTCATAAATGCATAAATGGGGCTTTAAGGTCTCGTCAAGTAAATCTTGTTATATGATATGTACAAAAAAGAAAAAGGTAGATGAACAGAGTATGGAATTATATGGTCACAAAATCTAGACAGTAATTATTTTTTCATATCTGGATATATGATTAGACCAAAAAGGAACATATAGAAAAAATAGAGACGAAATGTAAGAAAATCATAAATCTCATGAGAGCAGTAGCAGGAAAAGAATGGGGAGGAAGGATACAGTCATTGGTGCATAACTATCAGGCTGTAATGAGATCAACAATGGACTATGGGAAAGAGTAATTAATAAAGCAATGAGAATTTGTACTGGTGCAATAAGATCAACACAATTAGAGTTAGAAAAAGTGCCATTAGATTTAAGAACAGATCAGCTCATGCTTATGTACTGCTTTCATTTACATGGATGTGGAAATGAAAACAAGCCAAAAAATATTATACTGGGGTGTTGGGAATATAATTCTTTTAACGGTAATGGGTTTGAATGGACAACAAAAATAAATCAGACGAATATAAAATAGGAAATGTATGTTTTTTGTCACCTAGACCTATTAGTAATATCTTGATTTGGTTATTTCCAAATACTGAGATAGATTTTAATATAATGAAATTTAAAAAGAGTGGGAAGACTGAGGGAAAGGTCAACTGGCAAAACATTGTATAAGAACCAAATATTATAGCTATTTAGATATTTAAAGAGATAGATCTAAAGGTGGAAAATATACAGTAGGTATAGGAATATACATTTCAATATTGCAGGTAAGCATTTGGAGGAGATTACCTGATCAGATGTCATTGTACACAGCAGAAATTATGGCGTAGGCGATGATTTAAGGACTATAATGGATAGAGGAAGAAGGAGGAAGTAGTTTGTTGTGTTGATTCTTTGGCAGCCCTTCACAGTATCCAAAATATGAAATCAGGAAGAGAAGATTTATTATGAAAAATTCATCAAAGTTTATTCAGAATACAAAAACTTTATATTAATGTAAATTTAGTTGGATTTCAGCCCATGTAGGAATAAATGGAAATGAAAGAGGAGACCAAATAGCTAAAAAGTCAATTAGGACAAATAATGTTATAAACATACTTTATGGGAAAGGAGAAGCTAAGGAAATAATAAAAAAAAGAAATAAGATAATAAGATTTGATCATATTGGGTTAAATAAAAGATTGTTTTCATTAAGGAAATGTGAAACAGATGAATGTATAGAATGTAGGGTTGTCAAGAACATTTTCAACTCGATACTCATGAAAATATTCGATACTCATTACCATTTTCGATACCACGAGGATAAAAACAAAGACCCTAAAACTTTACAGAAACATTTTGATTAATAAATAAAATACAAAATAAATAAATAAATAAATAATGCATAAATAAACAATGAGAATATTTTGAGGTTGTATGCTGTGCACAATATTAAGCAAGCTTGATAAAAAAATAAATAAATAAATAACCAAATTAACTTAAATGTTCCCTCCTTGGCTATGCTTTACACACATAACAATGACACTTGCCAAACCAGTTAACAAACAAATATAAATGCTGTATTCTCAGCAGCTGCATCTGTTCCAAAAGAAATCTGAAACTGCAAAGTGCAGAGAATTATTCAATCACACAGTGTTCAGAAAGTGCATTTCCCTCTATTCTGAACTCTAGATGAATGACTGTTTAGGTGCCACTGGTGGTAGCACTGGCCTGAATTTGCTTTTATTTTCATTGCTGTTTATTCTGTTTATTTTCATAGCTTCTGGGGATTTGGCATCATATTTCCGTTGTTGGTCAGGCATAGATGGTAGAGTCGACTGTGTTTGATGGTGTTTGAAAGCAGTTCTACTTCTCTCAAATCTATGACCTCAAGAGAGAAAATAACACTTTTCAGTCACCAACATTTATGTAAACGTATTAACTCTACGCTTATGTATACACACTGTAGGAGCCAATTATTTGTTGTTAATAATTAAAAATGTTTTTTGCTTTTGTGCATAATCTAGCTAAATTTATTTTACTTTATTGTTTGATATCTGTTATGAGATTATGTTTTTTGGTTATTTAGTCATGTTCCTTTGTTTTTGGTTAGTTATGATTAATTTAGGTGAATTATTTTTTATAAATAGGCAGTCAATGGTAGGACCAGCATGCATCTGGGTGGGCATATGTTGTTTTTTTTTTTTTTGTTTGTTTGAGAAACATGGAGAAAATGTTTTTTTGTTTGCTTGCCTGAGGAAAAAAATAAACTAAGAAAACTAAGGGAGTTTACCTGGAACATTTTTTCTTTTGCCTGCGTAATAAAAGTCCATGGCCTTTGTGGATTTCCACTTTTTTGTGTCATCAAAGCAGGGCCACAACACTGACACTGTGACAACTTACATAATATGGACATACTACATGCCTGATTTATTTATTTCTGTTGTTTATTATCATTAATGTGACCTTAGCCTTGAATTCCTATCCGGCTAATGGTGTTATCGATATTTTTAAAAAAGAGTTTTCTATCCGGACACGCTTAGTATTGATACGTTTTTGAGTATTGATACTTTTGACAACCCTAATAGAATGTAAAGTTATAGAAAATGTAGAAAATAAAGAAAGGATAAGATTAAAAGAAAAGACAAGACAGATGAAAAATGGGATGGAATCTGAAATGATTTATAGGAAAAACATGACAGGGGTTAAAGAAAATACAGAAAGCTGTAGGATGACAGTAAGATTTAAAATGATGATAGATAGATAGATCGATCGATCCATCGGTATGGCCCGTGCTACCTCCTCCGGTATTGTAGGTGGCGGTATGCACCTAAAAGTCACGGTTGCAATCTGCCATGAGACAAAAAGCAGAGGAAGAAGAAAGACGTCAGCGCGTTGTGGTGCGTAAGCAGCCGGTCCTGGCAGCAGCTTCGCCGCAGCTTCATTCAGCTTCTCTCTCTGACAGGCAGGCGGCGTGGAAACATGGTGCTCGACTTGGACCTCTTTCGGACCGACAAAGGTGGCGATCCCGAAATCATCCGTGAGACCCAGAGGAAGAGGTTTAAGGACGTTACATTGGTAGATAAACTGGTGGCCGCAGACTCAGAGTGGAGAAAATGTAAGCCCTAAAAACACCTCTGCTATTTGAATCATGGAAACCAGTGTTGATGCTAATGTTAGCTTTCATCAGGAAAATGAGCTCACCAATCCACATTCATGGATTTAAATAGACAAACTATCATGAGAAGTTGTGTAATTTTCTCCTGTAGCAAAGCAATAAACTAAAAGTCTATATGGAAATAAATGTGTGTCTTTTTGTTTAGGGCTAGGCTAATGTTAGCTTAGCTAATGTGATATTACAATTGCAATCGAGCCGTAACCTACAGAAATTAAACGTTATCAAAGAAGAATTCTAATTTAAAATCACATATAATCAGAATAACTAAACTTAAATATTTATCAGCGACAGATTAATATAACACGAGGTTTTAAGTTGTTAGCTTTACGATCCAGAATCTGATGCAATCCCATGCAGCATCAGGTCATCCTCTACCTACAGTGCAGCTACTGACACTTTGCTTCATCATCTTAACTCTAATAATGGATGGAAATTGGTAAACACTGCTAGCTCAGGTTTTCTCAAAGCGGCTGCAGGTTGTAGCCCCATCATCCCATGATGCTGTGACTGACAGATCTAACCTCTGACAGGCCGCTTCACTGCAGACAACCTGAACAAAGCCAAGAACCTCTGCAGCAAAAGCATTGGGGAGAAGATGAAGGTATGCTCATGGAAAACTCAAAACACACCCCTGCTAAAATATTAATACATCCCGCTGTCAGTGCCCTGTCAAGTATTTATAGAAACTCAAATCAAGCATGAATGCTTTTTAACTTGTTTCTAGAATTTTAGGAATCCCAGCCTTTTAAATGGAAGTTGACTTTTAGTGTTGCTAATGTGGCCTTATATAAAAACCTATAAGCACTCAGAAGTGATCCTTTTTATTCAGAAGCAAAACAATAACATTATTCATTGATCACCTTTTTTCTTTGGTGTTTGACTATTTTTATTTCAGAAAAAGGAGCCAGTAGGAGAGGATGAATCTGTACCAGAGGAAGCTCAGAACCTGGAGGCCCTAACAGCTGAAACACTATCGGTATGTGTTAAGGAGCTATGCTTTTTATGTATCTTATTTATTCATCTACTTGTCAGGGACACATTAATCAACATTTCTATAAATGTATTAGCAATGATGCTAGTTTTCAACTGTTGTCCCTTGGAAAGGTAGAAAATACAAAACATAGAAAATGTAAATTGTTCTGTTTGCTGTTGTAGTTCTGCTTCTTACCTTCCTTACATCTTTTCTTCTGTCAGGCCTTGACTGTAACACAGATCAAAAAGGTGCGGTTGCTTGTGGAGGAGGCAGTGGAGAAAACCGACCGGGAGAGGATTAAGCTGGAAGCGGAGCGGTTTGAATATCTGAGGGACATCGGAAACCTCCTGCATCCTTCTGTACCGGTCAGCAATGACGAGGTAGGCAGCTGATCATACCAGTTAGAGAGAAATCATTTATAAACCTAGAGATTCATCATGATCACTAATATTTATTGATAATTTAAACCATGTTGACCAAAACCCTTAATTCTTTTAAACAATTGAGCATTGATGACCATTAGGTTTCGTAGTTTGCAAACTCCCGGCTCTATAGGTGTTGTTAAAATGTTTACTTTTGCTGTTTTAACTTACTCATTTTTCAGTTTTTCATTTAAAAGAGAACCAGTTTAATCAATATTATTGAAAATTTCTTATTGCGTTAATTGTATTCTCACTTTCATGTTATTTATATATATGCCAAAAAATGTGGCTTTAAATTTGTGATAATACCTAAATGTAAATCCCTTGTCTCACAATGGGGAAATTAACTCTCTGCTTTTAACCCATCCCCTCACGGAGCAGTGGGCTGCCATTATGTCGCGCCTTGGGAGCAGTATGGGGTTAAAGGGGAACTCAGTTATTTTGTTTTTTTTTTACATTGGCCCCTTGATTTTACGTTATTACATCATGTTCTACTCATCCATATTAGTTTTGTGTCATTTGGAGCCGTTCTGAAGATATTTCGTTAGTTTATATCCAAGTAACGTCTTCCTATGGGCAACGACTTGAAGGCACAAACTAAACTGTTCATAATTTATCATTTATGGTACGCCAGCATTCATAACATGTAGGCGAATAACTTTCCCCCAGACATCGGTGGTTATGTTTTTTCTATTTATATTTTTTTAAAACAAAGCAGCGTGTGTATGACATCATCCGTGTGCCGGCCTGGAGTTGTGACAGGCAGTCCGGGCCACACGCGGCTACGCTCTACCCCTTATATTCATTCGGCTAGCTAATCTGAATCGTTCAATTCCATTTCTAGAGCGAGATCATCTGTGGTAGTAGCACTAGACATCCTCCAGGCATGTGAGTAAAACTAGCAGCAGTTCAGCGGACAGGATGAATGAATGGTAGCCGGCGCGCGGATGACGTCATACACGCGCCGCTTTGTTTTTAAAAATATATATATATAAAATATAACTGCAGAAGTCTGGGGGAAAGTGATTCGGCTACATGTTATGAATGCTGTCGTACCATAAAGAATAAATTATGAACTGTTTAGTTTGTGCCTTCAACTTGTTGCCCATAGGAAGACGTTACCTGGATATAACAAAACCGAATATCCTCGGAAAAGCTCCAAATGACACAAAACTAATATGGGTGAGTAGAACATGATGTAATAACGTAAAATCAAGGGGCCAGTGTAAAAAAAACGGTGTTCCCCTTTAAGGGTTTTGCTCAGGAACCCAGAGTGGAGGCTGTGGGGATCGAACTGAGTACTTGCAACCTTCTCGGAGCACAAGCACTGCTCTAACCTCTTGGCCAACCTAATCATAAAATCTATATTGTTGATCTGTTGTCTCATATTCATCTGTTGATATCAAAATAAAATTTTTAATACTTTTTCTATTTTTAAAGACACAATGATAAAAGCTGATATTTGAGACTTTATTCAGCAGGTCATTCACGATTAGCATAGTTAGTTACCTTCTGTGTGTATTCTCTAAGGCAGTGGTTCTCAAATTTTTTTTTCACTCCCACCTCAAACTTAATGGGATCTTTAAATACCATCATCATGTCGGAGAGTAAAATACTACAATATGCGACTGTTTTACTAGAGAAATTATCTGCAAATGGAGGCAGAAATGTTTATTATGTAAAGTTTGAATACTATTATGTTTTAACTTTCACAGCTATACACGCTTTATATTTTAAAGTATAGAAATAAAACATATATGGTTCATATATAACCTTATGTTTTGCAACGAGAACAACACATGAAGCTATTTACAAATACACTGCTCTGTGAAAAAGGGACTTTGGTAAGCAGAATATTGGCAGTTGCAGTAATTACACTGCAATTAGAAAAATCTTGATCAAGTAACTAAAAACTGCATATCAGTTTAGCATGTTATTAAAGATCTTAGAGACAGATCAGGAATATTTCATTCATAGGAGGTTGAGGAGATCAGTGTCCTAAACTCAGAGCAGTTTTGAAATGTCTGACTCACCAGAGTCAGACATTTGTGAACTGAGAAACGGCCCATTTCAGAGTTTGCTTGAAAGCATCCAACCTCTTCCACCAACTGCAGCATAACCACGCTGTTGTGTTCGATGATGTGCAAAAGGCTCATTTCTTTTGCACAAAAATGTTTGCAAAAGAGGTAACATTTTTCTCCTGTTCAGTGAGACATTGTTGAATGTTTAAACTTGAATGGTACAAGGCTTTTATATTTAATTTAAAGTAATATGTAGTGGAATTTGGTCAATTATTGATGAAAAATCGATCAGTACCATTTTCTGTACATGTCTTTATTTTTAGAGAACCGGAGCCTTTATCGTTATCGAGGCAAAACTGTCTAATCTACTGTGATATTAATTTGAGGTCCTAACGCCAAGCTCTATTTGGTAGTTAATGGTACAGGAAAAGGATTTTGGGGTTTTCCATTGTCAGGTCTAAGCACCTAAAACATCATACATACATACAGGGAAAGAAAGAAGGCACAGAGACAATTAATTTAGTTTTACTCGCAAGGAGAGTAGGAAGAGACTGCGGAGTTTACAAATCTCCAACCCACTCTGCAGTCCCAGCGTTCTCCTCGCTATTTATTGAAATCAGTGGTCCCTGGTTACAACAGTTGAGACTACATGGGGGGTCAAGATAAGGAACTGAGACACTTGCAGTCTCAGTAAACATGTCCTCTAAATCTCAGGGTTCAGTCAAAGTTTAAGCTGTTGAAGCTGTTGACCGAAGTTGAGCAGGTTGAGTGCTGCTCGTAAATCAACCATAACCCCCCCAAAAGCAAATCTACAAATCATAGTATACTTCAGAAAAGATGGCTATGAACACATGCACATAGCACACAGCTTTATGCATTATAACACTCCACAGATACATTTATATACAATTATTCTAACACCCATCTACCAGAATGGTTAAGGGCCCATTAGCCCAAATTTCTCTGACTTTGATCAAAGGGCTGTAAAGCAACTGCTGCATTTTGATTGGACCAAATTTTCCATCTGCTGGCGTCATTCCCTCAGAAACTTAGCGCCAGCAGTCCCTCTTGAGCCACCTGTCATATGTTCTAACCAACCCACCAGGATGCAGACAACAAAGTGGAGCGTACCTGGGGTGACTGCAGCGTCCAGAAGAAGTACTCCCACGTTGACCTGGTGGTCATGATCGACGGCTTTGATGGAGAGAGAGGAGCCATTGTTGCTGGGAGTCGAGGCTACTTTTTAAAGGTGAGGTCCTGTGTTGGTAGGAAAAAAAAACACTAGCTTTTTAAGAAGAAAAAAAGCAGGAGTTTTCTGTTACTTTAAACATGTTGCAGTAAAAACTGTACAAATATAACGACAGCAGAACTTTTAAAACAAATGTTTTTTATTTACCCGTAGGTTTAGAAAGTGACTGTGAATGATTTCCCTCTCCTGTTTTGAGCTCAGGGTCCTCTGGTGTTCCTGGAGCAGGCTTTGATCAACTATGCCTTAAGGATCCTCCACAGCAAGAACTACACCATGCTGTACACGCCTTTCTTCATGAGAAAAGAGGTCATGCAGGAAGTGGCCCAGCTCAGCCAGTTTGATGAGGAGCTGTATAAGGTTAGTAAATGATGACTGATTGCTGTCTGCTGTTTACCTTAATACATTAATGCTGTGGTTGCTATGTTTTACTCTATGGAGCTAAAATACATCTTGACGCATTCTGAAATCCAAACAGCAGCAAAACCTAAATATTTTAAATCTGTTTTTCTGAAGAAATCTCACTAGTGCATGAAAAGTGCAGTAGTGCCCTCTGGTGGCAACAGTGAGAAACTACATCTTATTCATCTTAAAATAATCAGATCCCATTAGGTTTTAATTATTGGTGCATTAGTTATTTTATTAGAAAACTATGACCTTTTTATGCATTAAAAAAAAATCTACTTCTATAAGTGTGAAAAGTCCATAACAAATAATTATAGTACAAATAATTTAACTAAATATGGTAAAACATTTTTAATACAATAAACATTTTCCCTCATTAAGCCATTTACTGACACAAATAATCCATGTTTGTGGTTTTAGTTTCTTATTCCTGCTGGCACTGTTTGGATATATGGCAATTATTATGGAAACCGTGGATGCACTTCTGCTGTAGCTTACATATTCATGACCATACATACCAATTTGAGGTATTTGGTTCGAGCTATGGGTTTAAGCTTGAATATCTTCAGTGGACCAAGGCCGTTTCTCAGTATGTGCACTTGTGCGTTCTCATGTACTCGTGAACTCGGACAGCATCATCAGCCTCAGCTCTAGTACTGTTCCAATTTACGAGAACAAGAAGACCGAGAACGGACAAAGTCCCCGGATGTTGTGCTCGCCCCTCCCTGTTTACTGAGTATGCATCAGAGCAGACTTGTCCGTTCTCGAGATTGACAGCTGTCCCAGGATGCACTGTGGCAGCAGCAGCTTCCAGGTTAGTGCTAATAGAGCTCAAAGTATTAAGTTAAAAGTTCAATTTTCAGTTGCTATTCTATAAAAGTATG
>NW_015150675.1:914699-926715 GCF_000732505.1 Cyprinodon variegatus | reverse complement strand
AAACATGCAATGGTAACCGATGAATGGGTCGTTTAGTTCCATCGTTAGCCTGTAATGCTGCTGATGCTGAGAGTACATGGGTTCCCGCTTTTGATTTTAGTTTGTGTATAAGAAAATGCATATAATAACGTGTATTTTTAATGTCTTAAAATGTTTCTAATTATATAATCAGTCAAAATTAACTAAAATTAAAGTCACAGCCCTACATTTAATTAATCGTTCAGACATGCCTGGACAGTGTTGAAACTGATATTTATATTGCGAGCTAGAAGCTTAACCTTTTCTTTAGCTGTGCATTTTAAATTTAGTTCTTTATATAAAAAAACCCAAACACATTATCTAAGATAGATAATAATTCCTCTGACCAATTATCAAACCACACAAATGCTAAACACTGACTCTGAACTGCCAGACATGCATAGACAGTTCAATTCAATTCAGTTTATTTATATTGAGCCAATTCAGGTCATCTCAATTCAACCAGATCATAAATTCAGATTGATTCAAAGTTTTCTATCTAAGTAAAACCCGTTGAATGCATAGACTCATTGACTCGAAGGCAATCCCTGTGGAAACTGTTGTGATCAAACAGACAGGCATTGCCTGCTGTGAAGATTTATACTGGAAAATCACATTAATATCATCATAGAAATCTGATGCAGAGCAAAAGACGATAAATCTAAGGTAGTCCTTCTTATAGAAATCTATTGAGAGGCATTTCAGGCTCATTAGGTAACCATTAATTTCATTTTTCTCAAATCATCTCCCTTTCTTCTGTCCACATCGCCTTAAGGTTATCGGTAAGGGCAGCGAGAAGTCAGACGACAGTTCTATAGATGAGAAGTACCTGATCGCTACCTCTGAGCAGCCCATCGCTGCCTTCCTGAGGGAAGAGTGGCTGAAACCTGAGGACCTTCCTATCCGTTACGCCGGCTTCTCTACCTGCTTCAGGCAGGAAGTGGGTTCACATGGAAGGGACACCCGTGGGATCTTCAGGGTGCACCAGTTTGAGAAGGTCAGCAAGGATGTAAACGTCACCTTTGAGATCACTTTAGTTTACGCAGTTACTTAAAGAAAACACATTTGTAAGAGTAGCTCTAAGGATTTATCTGATCATGCTCTAAGCTCATAAGATGTATGGGTCTTGTTATGACAGCCTGGTGTTTGTGGTTGTAGATTGAGCAGTTTGTGTACGCCTCCCCTCATGATGGCAAATCGTGGGAGATGTTTGATGAGATGATTGGAACAGCAGAGGAGTTCTACCAGTCACTGGGAATTCCTTATCGCATCGTAAATATTGTCTCTGGTAGGTCTGAGCATCACAGTCAAAGCTGGGGTTGACTTTTTGGTTTAAATTGACAAAGCAAACCGAGTGTCCGTTTGTGTTTCCTCCTTCCAGGGGCTCTGAATCATGCAGCCAGTAAGAAGCTGGATCTGGAAGCCTGGTTCCCAGGATCAGGGGCCTTCAGAGAGCTGGTCTCCTGCTCAAACTGCACCGACTACCAGGCTAGACGTCTCCGCATCCGCTACGGACAGACCAAAAAGATGATGGATAAGGCAAGTACACAGATTAAAAACAGTGACTGGTTTAACTGCTCCTTTCATAAGTCATTAATGGTTTTTTTTCTTGAAGCTTCAAAGGAAACTTAAATATAATTTAAGAAGCAGTTAGAGCTGTTGTAATTCAATTTTTAGAAAACCTTTTGATTTCCTGATTGTAATTGGTGAGTTCGTTTAAAAAGCAGCTCTTGGCCCTGAGCTCCTACAGTCTGAAATAGAAATCTGTGTTATCCAAGTCTGGATAACTTTGGAAACAATAAGAATAATGAAAATATGTCTACTTCTCATCTCCGTTGACTCTCTAACTAGCCTTTGTTCCCTTGTTCTGTCCCACCTCCCTTGTTGTTCCATTTTAATTTCTAATGCTTTCATTGTTTTCATCCCTGGAGGAAGACAATGAAAGCTTCCACAATGAGAGCTTCCACAATGTCCTACTGGAGATCCCAAATCGAATTGACCAATCAGAGGCCTCCTTTCTCTCCTACATGCGAATGCTAGGTGTCTGCGGTCACCTACAATTTTGGGAGGTACACACGACTTTCTGCGCTAAACACTCCTTACTGTCTGTGTTCTGTAGGCGGAGTTTGTGCACATGTTAAATGCAACCATGTGTGCAACAACACGCGTGATGTGTGCCATCCTGGAAAACTACCAAACAGATGAAGGCATCATTGTTCCAGAGAAGCTGAGGGACTTCATGCCTCCTGGTAAGATTGCTGCCGACTCGTTACAGGGCCACCAAGAACGTGTAACAATGTTTGCAAATGTATGGATCCATGTGGATTTAAATGATTTGGATGACAGAGGAAAAGCTACAGTAGATCCTGATATGCCTAGGCCTGGTAAATTTAGCTGGACAATCCAATCCTGTTACTCTGACTGATAGAGGGAATAAGACTCCACTAATAAGTTGCTCATTAACTTGACTTTACATTCTGTTCTATCCGCAGGTTTGACAGAAATCATCAAATTTGTGAAGCCTGCCCCCATTGATCAGGAGATGTTGAAGAAAGCAAAGAAACAGCAGGAAGGAGGGAAGAAGAAAAAGAAGGAAGGAGACCTGCCCAACGCCATGGAGAGCATGTCTGTCAACGACTCATAGACGACATCAGCAACCTCACAGATCCAAAACATCACTTTGACTTCAAAGTTTGTAATTCAGGCATTTCTTTCCTTCTAAACTGAAATAGTTTATTCTATAAGAGAAGGAAACACTTGTGTATCATGTTGTTAGAGGTTGTTTAATCTCTGAAGGGAAGAGGCTTCTTGCTTCATCCAATGTCAGTCTTCATCTCTTTAAAAAATTATTGTCTGTTTTTCCCCACTCTCTGCCTAAATAAAACTCAAGATATAACTTCTTAATCTCCCAGTTGGTGCATTTAGATGACGATGTTTCTTCACTTTAATCTCAGTTTCTTTCTGTGGTCCATTGAATTCACATCAGTGGATGATATTCATTATAATGGACATCTGTGTTTTGAGCAATGTTAATCACTTCAGATGCAATTTCAACATGTTTGGCATATTTCATTAAATCCATTTGCCATATGTTTCGCTTTCTTTCCTGTAATCTCATCACAATCAAAACTGTTGCTGCTTGATGCCAATATTGACAAAGAATATTGACGTCCTCTATATGATTTAAAAATTGTATGTGAATGCGCATTTGGCACTTCCTGTAAACAATAAATACAACAGATGTGAAGTTTTGTTTTTGCTCTCCTTACTGTTAGCTTATTAAAATGAATGACAAAAAGACAACTCATCAAAGTTTGTTGCCAAATTTATAGAAAAATTGTATGGTTTAAATTTATGAAAACATTTTGATCTAAGGACTAAATTGGAGTGTTGTGTACAGTCATGGGCAAAAGTTTTGAGAATGATTCAAATGTTAATATTTAAAAAGTCTACTGCTTCAGTTTTTATAAAGGCAATTTGCATATAATCCAGAATGTTATAAAGAGTGATCAGCCTAACAGCAATTAATGCAAAGTCAATATTTGCCTAGAAAATGAACTTTGTCCCCCAATACACTTTTCAACGTCATTGCAGCCCTGTCTTAAAAGGAGCAGCTAACATTGTTTCAGTGATTGCTCCATTAACACAGGTGTGGGTGGTGATGAGGACAGGGGTGGAGATCAATCTGTCATGATTAAGTAAGAATGACACCACTGGACACTTTAAAAAGAGGCTGGTGCTTGGCATCATTGTTCTCTAAAGAAACATGCAGTCATTGTTGCACTGCACAAAAATAACCTAACAGGAAAGAGAATCGCAGCTAGAAAGATTGCACCTCAGTCAACAATCTATCGCATCATCAAGAACTTCAAGGTGAGAGGTTCCAAAGGCTCCAGGGCGCCCAACAGAGACCAGCAAGCGCCTGAAAAGTGTTTCAGCTGTGGATCGGGCTACCAGCAGTGCAGAGCTTGCTCAGGAATGGCAGCAGGCAGGTGTGAGTGCATCTGCACGCACTGTGAGGCAGAGATTCTTGGAGCAAGGCCTGGTCTCAAGGAGGGCATCAAAGAAGCCACTTCTCTCCAGGAAAAACATCAGTGACAGACTGATATTCTGCAAAAGGTACAGGAAGTGGACTGCTGAGGACTGGGGTAAAGTCATTTTCGCTGATGAATCCCCTTTCTGATTGTTTGGGACATCTGGAGAACAGCTTGTTAGGACAAGACGAGGTGAGCGCTACCACCAGTCTTGTGTCATGCCAACTGTAAAGCATCCTGAAAAACCTAAAAACACAGCCATGAATAAAGAATGGTACCAGAATGTCCCACGAGAGCAACTTCCCCCAATCGTCCAAGAACAGTTTGGTGATGAACAATGCCTTTTCCAGCATGATGGAGCACCTTGCCATAAAGCAAAGGTGATATCTAACTGCCTCAGGGAACAAAACAGAGACTTTGGGTCCCTGGCCTGAAAACTCCACTGATCTTAATCCCATTGAAACCTTTTGGTCAATCATCAAGAGACGGATGGACAAACGAAAACCTAGGAATTCTGACAAAATGCAAGCATTGATTGTGCAAGAATGGACTGCTATCAGTCAGGATTTGGTCCAAAAGTTGATTGAGAGCATGCCAGGGAGAATTGCAGCGGTATGAAGAAAAGGGGTCAACACTGCAAATATTGACTTGCTGCATTAACTCATTCTGTCATTAAAAGCTTTTGTTACTCATAATATGATTGCAATTGTATTTCTGTATGTGATGACACTGACATCTGACATAAACACATGAAAACCAGAGGGCAGCAGATCATTTGAAAATATATTTGTGTCATTCTCAATACTTTTGGCCGTGACTGTATATATAGTAGTAGCCATTAAAATTTTCCCCTTTTCCTTGATTGGCCCTTGGCTGGTCCCCTTTAATTCCTTTTTAGACATCACTATTTGTACTAAAATGTTCTGTCATGATTTGTGGACATGAAGATCTAAAGAGAAGCATCATCTCCTGGTTAGACCCTGTAATTCAGTCAAAGGGTAGAGTCACAGAGTAAAAACATATGCAAGAGGAGGTAACTCCAGTGGGTGGGAGTTGGAGGCAAGTGAGCTACCATTCGGCTGGGACGGGCCATTTTGAATGGCTGCTATTGTAATCTATATTAAAAACCTCTATGTAATGATACATTTGGGTTTTGTGGGGAAGTGCGCTGATGGAAGTGACTAAAAACCTGTTTTCTGACAACCAGAGGCCTGGAACATGCTGTAGAGGTTGTGTTTTTTAGGGCAGCTATCTTATATTGTGGAATCCAGTGGGTAATTGGTCTTTTACAAGTTTCCAAGTCATGGAAGAAATCTTAATATGCTGATAATATTTGGCTATATTTATTCAAAATGTGCAATCCTCCTCTCGATAAATTCATAACAAATCTGCTAGGTGGTCACTATAATTTTTTTTTAACAGTTCATGAAATATTACTTGGTCTCATGTTTTGTTATATTACCAAAAGATGTCCAAGACCAACGCATAAAAACAGGTGTTTTATGATTTCAAGGCATCATTAAAAGATCCAGCAAAGCTTCCCAACAGATTTAAAAGTCAGATAAAGAGCAATGAGGAAGAGGTTTGTTACATATTAACTCCAGTAGACTTTATACCCCTCAGTGTTACATCAAGAAACCTTTAGACCTTGGTGCATTTACCTAAGGTAAGATGAAAAATAACTTTTTCACTTGACAAACTTTAATTTGAGCCAGTATTTCCTTCTGCTAGTTTCAGGCCTCAAGATGGACAACATTTATGAGGATGAAAGTGACATTTCTTTCACTGTAAAGGTAATGTGTTTTTTAAATCCAATACAGATGGTTGACCTCTAGGTTATATTGAAGTATTTAAAATTTGAGCTATCTAGGTTTATTTTAAGGCATAGTTGTTTCTCAGAAACGTTATTTCCGGTCTCTTTAAACACAGTTTGTTGGCCGGGTTGAGGTGGTCCGCCCTTCTGGATTTGAAATCCTGGAGGAAGCTGCTAGAAGCCTAAAGGTCAGGAATTGCTGCCTTCTGCTGTTTCTTTGATTATTCTCTGTGCTGTTTAATTCATGTTCTATTTCTTCACTACAAACTACGCATGGAGGTGGTAGTATTATTCTAAAGCGAACATTTAGGTGGATGAAGCTTGGGTGTTTAAGAAGGACAATAATCCGAAAGACAAACGCTAGCTAACATTAACCCTTGGAGGAACCTCACTGAAGCCCAATCAGCAGCTGTTTATGCCAAAAGCTTGTTCATAGCGACCAAAACAGCAGGGCTTTTCTGCAAGGCACAATTAGACTAGAATAGAATACATTAAAAAGGAATAAAATATTTATTCATTTATTTTTTTAATAAAAATATTATATATCTTTCTATTATCCTTTCCATATAAACTATTGGAAAGATACGAATTTTATTAAAAATGACCTTACTCTTATTGTAAAATGGGCATCCTGCCTAGAAAATCACCACTGTATGATGCCACCTCCACCATCTATTATTCCATGCGTGAAGAATCTCAGTCACCCAGGTCATAGTCATTCCAAAGAAGTTACAAAATAAACCACTGGACTTTGCTTTCCAAGTTTGGAGACGTTTCGCTTTCTATCCAGGAAGCTTTTTCAATTCAAAATGTCTTAATAAGCGTTGAGTTCAAAGCTTTATAGAGTAGACCAACGAAGCCTTGTTATGGCCTGGAAAACAAGCAAACTACACCAGAGGAACAGGTCCATTCCTTAGTAATGGGGAGTCATTCAGGTCTTTGTTAGCCTGCAATACCAGATACTGGCCTATGTCTCTAAAAAGGAGAGTCCTTAGGTTCATTGTTGGCCTGGCTAACCAGGCAAGATGTCTTGGTCCCCTGCATGGCGATTAGGATTATGATAGTGGGAAGGAATCAAATC
The DNA here is from genome assembly GCF_000732505.1 of Cyprinodon variegatus. Lineage (NCBI taxonomy): Eukaryota > Metazoa > Chordata > Actinopteri > Cyprinodontiformes > Cyprinodontidae > Cyprinodon > Cyprinodon variegatus. Next base: position 919,769 of record NW_015150675.1, on the reverse strand, counting down.
TATCGCTGCGTTGTAAGTTTTTGAGAGCTGAAACCTGAGTCCACTGTTTAAGGTTGTTTTTTTCTCTCTTAACACAAATGGCTTCCTTCACAGCAGTTGGTTTGAAAGGGGTGGAAACAGCCAGGCAAATTAGCTCCTAGGCAGCTCCCACATCAGGAGATGAAAGAGTGCACATACAGTTAATCATAGTAAGAGAAACAGGACTACACTGAAAAACAGGCCAAGCTCCATCATCTATAAACAAAAGTGCTGATGGCAGCAGCACAGCTGATATTTAAATATTGGATGGTGTCACAGCCAAACAGGAACAGAACAGATGAAACCACTATGATGAGAAACAGCAGAGTGATTGAATTAACAATTACTGCAGACTGGAAGAATAGAGATGAAATGAAGCAGAATGATTAAAAAGATGTCCCTACGTCCTCCAGTAGTTTAAGCCTATAGCAGCACAACTATAGAGATAGCTCAGGCTAACCTGAGCCACTCTACCTATAAACTTAATCAAAAAGGAAAGTTTTAAGCCCACCTTTAAAAGCAGACAGGGTGTCTGTCTCATGGACTAAAACTGGTAGTTTGTTCCACAGGAGAGGAGCTTGTTAACTAAAAGATCTGCCTCCCATTCTACTTCTAGAAAATCCAGGAACCACTTGTAAAACTGCCGATTGAGAGCAACGTGCTCTGATAGGAGAACATCTGTTTCTCTTTATTTGGTAATGTCTCATGAGCTTATTTTAAAAAGTCCAAATGGTTTGCGGTTGGAATGTACTGACCATGGTGACATTTTCAATAATTTTATATCCAGTAGAGCTTTATATCCAGAATTAGCCTTGGTCAATTGAGAAATCATGTCGAATTAACTGAGTTTAATAAAAGTGGAGTTGGGTGAACAGAGGAGATCAGATGCATCTAAGCTTTAAGTCTTAGAGCATTAATAAATATATAGCTATATTGTTTATATTATTCAATTAGAAATTTCACAAAAATGTCTGAAAAAATGTTTACACTTTGTTATATTTAAGATTTTTTTCTTAAAGAGTAGAAGATAAAGGTGAGGATGTGTGAATACGTTCTGATATTCTGCCTACCAGCAGTATGTGTATTTTGAAACCTGTGTTAATCGGACAGTCTTTAATACACTGGATCTTGTTAATCTAATTTCTGTTTTAAAGTTTATTAAATTTGTTTATATTATTACCATACTGATTTAAAAGACCCAGAGAAAAAAAAACCAAACGCATTAAGTAAATCTAAAAAGAAATCCTCAAATCAATCTGACATTCATGCTGGTGATGATGAGAGACAAAAAAATACAATATTTTTTGTATCTTTGTGACTCTGTTGATATCCTCATTCAATTTCTGTCATGTATTTCAAATATAACATTTTCTAAATGTTTTTCTATGCCATTTAATTTTTTTCTTAATGGTTAGCATGTCCAATATATTTAAGTAAAGTCATCCATTTCCTTATTTAAGGTGCCTGATAAATTCAACTCAGAAAAGGCAGCAAAGAGGAGCAAAGTCAACATCTTCTTGACGCTGAGTGGGATTGACATTTTGGAAAACAAAACAAAGGTGTGTGAAATATGCGTTCTGATGCAGTTAAGGTTTTCAAATTGAATTGTTTAATCTGAGGCTTGTATCTGGAAGTGAATGTTAATTCAAAACTGATGTGCATTGCAAAGATGTTTTTTATTTCAAAAGTGCGAAAATCACATTCCTCTGTGCAAATGATCAGCTGTCCTTATTTTTGTTTACTTATAGCACACTTAAATATGTGGAGGGACCATTTAAAAGTAGGGCCCTATAAAATCCATTTTATTTTTTCCCAAATTCCGTTTTATTTTTTCCCAAACTCCGTTTTAATTTTTGAAAATTCTGTTTTTTCTGTTTTAATTTTTGCGGATTCTGTTTTTTTTTACCCTTTACTGTTATTTCAGTTGTAAAAAGAATGTGCTTTTAATGGTAATGATTAAAATGTACACAAATAAATAGGAATTACCTAAAAAAAACACATTTACTCAGTACTTTTACAGCATGATGCAACATAACACTGTACTAACTAAGTACTAAGTATTAACAAAATATTAATGGTTATGAACCAATTGTTATAAATAAAAGTGCTCCATTAGCTTTTTCAAGTAAAAAAATAAAATAGGACCTCTCGATTGTCATCATGTAACAGACAATCCTTGTGAGCTAACTTTCTTCATTTAAGCTTCCCACCTATCAGAAACATCACCATTGAAATACATGATTGCCAGCCTCTTTGTATTGAGTTCAGTGAGTGTCTCTCTCTTGTCTGTGAGAAGAGTTTTGTATTTGCTGAAGCTCTGTTCACAATCAACTGAGCTGACTGGGAAGTAGATGAAGGCCACAGCCATCTCTGCAACTCTTGGGAATCTTGCACTCAGGCCTCTCCAGTAGTTTGCAAGCTCCATATCAGTTGGCAGGGGGTCCCTGAAAACACCTTGCTTATAGGCCAACCACTGCTCACTGAACTCTGCTGATGGGTTTGCCAGGGGCTTCAGTGTTGAATAGGCTTCAATTTGCTTTTTCATTGCTGGAGCCTGCCTGGGATCAAACACCCAGGCCATCCTGTACACATCTCTGGCTGGATGTGTGTCCCAGTGCTTTGAGTACTTTGTGAAAGCCAAACGAAAAGCATCATAGAGATTGTCCAGCACGTCCTTCTTCTCTTGAAAACTAATTTTTTCGTTATTGTACTTCTCCTCCTCACATGGATTTTGGATGACAAGGGGTCAGTGCATCTATTTTTGCGCTTCCAATCAATGGAATGTTGACAAAACTTGCAAAACAATAGTTCACCTGACACGTAAAAGTCATGAGGGTCACGAGGGAGTCGCCATTTTTTCAGTGTTTTGAAGGGGGAGGGTGAGCGGTAATGACCGAGCGGGAGGGGTTGGGTTGCCCAGATTTGCGTCCCCCGCTGTGCATTTCCCCCAGACGTACGTTCTTCTCCCACACTAAAACAGAATTTTATTTCAAATGTAGAAATTCCGCGTTTACACTAGATTCCGTGTCAATTTGCCAATTCCGCGATTCCCTGATTGCGGAAATTATAGGGCCCTATAAAAGTGATTAATTAATCTAATTAGCCATTCTTCTGAATGCTGTACAACAGGAGAGGATATGTTTGGCATCACTGTGCTCTTGTCATGTTATGGTCTATCACAACTATATCATTGCTTTTCTCCAAAATACCCTCACATACAAGAAAAGTGTTGTTTAGAACATTGTAGCAGGAACAGTTCAACAAAAACATCAAGAGGAGAGTTCCGTGCAAACGCAGCAAAATCCAGGAGTACAACTGTCTTCTGCTCAGATGTGTGCTTAGAACTATATCAGTTCAGGTGCATATGAGCATATCTGCAAAGTATGCAGCAAATAATCAGTTTGTCTACCAAAACCAGGTAAAATTAGACAAAAAATTAAGATTCAAGCACAAGAGTAGGAAGTGTATAAAGATTTTTTTTTTAGGTAGTCCATCAGATTGTTTTAGACGTTTTCCACCCAAGAAGAAACAGATCCGGGAACAGTTTGGGCATGATTCACGGGTTTTCTGAAAGGATGGAGATCTCTGTGTCCCCGAGCAAATGTCATAACCAAGTGGCTCATTAAGATTTTAGTACAGTGGTGAGAAGTTTTTCCAGGTCTCCACTGAGTCCATTTTACCAAGTTATAAAGAATCATCAACAAATTCCACACAAACATTCAAACTGTATAACATTACAATATCTAGTTGCTTTTCAGTTGATTAGGAAATGAAGATACTAAAAAAGTAATGAAGCCTACACAAAATAATAGATTTGACATCCCATCAAAAACTTTGAGCCATCGCTATTAATGTGTCTATCAAAGCCTTATTTGAAATGTTTTCCTCATCTTTGTCCCACTTAGTTTCTCCTGTACTCATGTCCTCTCTCCACGGTCTCCTTCTGCGCCGTCCTGCGCTCTTCACCCAAAGTCTTTGGCTTTATAGCTCAGCATCCTGCAGCAGACATGTACCACTGCTATCTGTTCCAGAGTCAGAAGTTTGTGAGTTTCCCTCTATGGTGCTAACAAAATCTGTAAGGGGACTACAGGATATAACAAATAACTTGGATGCTTTCTTGAATCTTTTCAGGCTCCTGTGCTTGTCTCTCTTATCGGTGATGCTTTTCGAGCCACAAAAAAGGAACACAATGTCAGAGCCGGGCGAGATCTCGTTGTGGAGGCACTCAGACACAAGGTTGGGCTTCTTTTTCATGCTGCAAAAAATAAAACATTCACTGCAAATTGTCGTTTTCAGTATGACCATATTGTACTTCTTTGTTTCTTTTAAGAATAAAGTGCTGCAGAGAGAGAACGAAGAGCTGAAGAGGAGGGTTGCACGACCTCATATCTATGAGGCTATGTAACAGCAGTCAGACACACCTGTGCACTGTGGATTAAAACAGGTGAAGTAATTTAGATGGTTTTATAGCTATAGATAAGAGAAAGCATGTGAATGACAAACTACATACAAAATACTTGCAGAATAATAAAAAGATAAAACTAGATTTAAATTTGAAATTATTTCTGATAATACAAAGAATTCAAATATGAGGGTATGATCATAGTTTTCAGCCTTGGATTTGACCCTAATGTTCATTTTTTTCATTTAGCAAAAGGTTTACGATTGTACTAGAAGGACCTAACTGAAATGCTTTCAAGGGATGTTTCTCAAATCCGTCCGCAAATAAGCATTTTAAAATATTTGATCAAAGATTTCAATGGCTTGATTTTTTTATTATATGCTCACACATGTAAGAGAACTGGGAAAAAATTAATATGGCAATTACAAAACTAGATGGTAATATTTGCATTGATCACAGAGAGTTTTATTTTTGACATGTCTAATGTAAATACCATCTAATAAAACATACATATTTTCAAAATATGACTCATTTTACTTTTTTTGTAATTTTTTATTAGTAAAAAAATTACTACTGGCCACTCTCGGCCATCCCCTGGTGGCGCCCTTGTGCATGGAATAAGGTTTCAGGATCACCCCTGGCCATTTTTG
>NW_015150675.1:908968-911804 GCF_000732505.1 Cyprinodon variegatus | reverse complement strand
CGCAGGAATTACGGCCGCCATATTGGGGCGGTCGACCTGCTACTCAAACATGCTGATTCAAGCTGAACACATTAATGATGCATCAGCACTGTGCGGCGTATTTTTGTTTAAATTTACAGACTATTTACGCGGGGCTTGATGTCAAGCCCCGCCTTCCCGCAGGCTGCAGCGGGATGTACTTGCATTTTTGCGATATTCCATGAATGAAGAAAGGAAATTCCAGAAGCATACTTGATGTGTGTTTTTCCTATTATCTCATTTTTCTCTATGAAATTGTAAAAAAAAAAAAAAAAAAAAACTGACGTCATTACGTAAGTAATTCACTCTACCCAAAATACCACTGACGCAGCATGCTCACTTTGTTGTGTCTGTATATGTCTGAGGTCGAAGTTTTAAAACTTCCAGGTCATTTTTTTTTTTACAAACTAACTCGAGTGCTTCACACCAAGCCTAGAACACACCGGAGCCCTGGATAAACGGAGTTTGTCTCTCCACACCAATTGCTCTGCTCCTCCTGTGACTCGGTTCTAACTTTCCGGGACAAAATGGCCCACTGTCATCAGTCTGTAAACAGCTTGTAGTTTGGGAGGACCGCTCCCTGCTCCGGCGGCCGCCGCCATGGGGCTGCGGTGTTCTCGGAGCGGCAGCAGCTTTTCTCTTCACCCAGAGAGACGGACAGAGGGCCGGTTCACAGAGCACACAGAGTCCGATAACGACTCTCTGGACGGGCTCGACAGGCGAGACGATATCGCCCAGTTTCCATACGTAGAGTTCACCGGCAGAGACAGCATAACCTGCCCCACCTGCCAGGGCACCGGCAGGATACCTTCAGGTGAGTGGGGAATCAAAAAAAACTCGCCAGGAGTTATTTGAACACACCCTGACTTTGTTCCTTTTTCTACAGAAATGTTACTTTCCATAACTGCTGACATTGCCTGTATTGTTTCCCCTCATTAGAACAAGTGAATGAGCTGGTGGCGCTGATCCCCTACAGCGACCAAAGGCTGCAGCCGCAAAGGACGTGAGTGAACAGCTTCCTCTGGGCTTTTGATATGATAGGAATGCTGAATTCAATGTTGCATTCATTAAATATGGCATTTTGGATCGCTTCTGCATTTGACAGTTTTCCCTTTTGACCGAATTGTCCCATACAACTTTTCCCTTTCCAACATGATACTGGTGTTACATCTTGGAGTAATGACCAATATCGGTAACAATTATTCTTTTATTACTTATTCCTATATCTAAAATTCAAAAGAAGGTATAAACAAGTGATATTACTAATTTTTTATTAGTGATATTTACTGATCATAGAGATGTACCGATCCAATACTGGAATAGGATATAGGCACCGATATTGACTCATCGGTTCAGTCGGAAATCGAATAATTTCTTTTATTTTTTTTTATCAATATCATACACAACAATAGAGTTACAGTGATCTTTGCAAGTTTAAGGCACCTGCTATATTCAATATTTCATTTTAAAATATGAGTTTGCAGTGCACTCTAAAAGGAATTATTATTTATTCCTTTTATCTGTACTAGGGATGGAACGGTTTATGAAAATCGTACGAACCGTTCGGTTCGACTGTCTCGGTTCGATTCGCGTGTGTTGCGTTCGGTTCATGCGCTGCTCCTTTTTCTCATAGGCGAAGCGATTACACCCCAGAGCAGAAGGTGGTGGTACTGCGACCAAAGCCAACCACCACTGGTAAACAAGAAGAAGCGAAGCAGTGTAGCCGGGTGTAGCAGTAAAAAATCAGTTGTTGTGGAGAATTGTGTGGGTATGGCAGGTGGGAAAGAACAGGAGATGGAAGACGCGCCAGCAGCACTTTATAGGTCTGCTTTATGGGACCACTTTACATTTAGAGTGACCTACGATGACGGCGGAAAGAAAGTTGTGGATAAAAGTGCAACAGTGTGCAAGCATTGTGCAAAACGTTTTGTTTGTATGCTAACAGCAACACGACCAACATGTCAGGCCAACAATCAACATATACCGAACCGAAAACCGTGACCACGAAACCGTGAACCGAACCGAACCGTGGATTTTGCAAACCGTTCCACCCCTAATCTGTACAATGTACACTTCATTTGTTTTTAAATAAGATGGGTTACATTTATATCAGTGTTAATCTGTTACAATAGTTTTAACAATATTTATGTCAAACTTGATTCCCTCATTCACATGCTAAGATATTCGGTTAATTTAAGAGCAGTAGCTGATTGGCATCAGCTGAGAAGCTCAAAAAAGCTATTGGAACGGATCAGAAAATATCAGATGGATGCTTCTCTAATTATTAACCAATGGGTTACATTAACTAAAGCATAAGTATATTCTGCAATTGAAAAAAAATATAAATGATAAATTAAAGGATGGGAAAGTTGTACATGTCATGTTTTCACACACAACTGTTGTTGTTTGTAGAAACGCACCTCAGTAATGGAAAATCCTTTTATTAGCAGTACTTGGTTTGATATGTGGGATTTAATCAGATTTATGTGTGTTGCAGGAAACTGTATGTTGTCCTTTCGGTGGTGCTCTGTCTACTGGCCTCTTCGCTTGTTGCCTTCTTCCTCTTCCCCCGCTCCGTGGTGGTGGTGGATGCTGGAGTTCGCACAGTGACCGTGCGCTTTAATCACTCCAGTGCCAAAGTCCTAATGAACATGACGGTAGGTTTCCTCCTATAAGCCTATGTTTAAACAACTGAGCAGTTGTTGTGTTGTTGACCAATCCTGTAGCCAGTGTTGTGCAGTTACACAGTTGAAAGTATCTCTGTTAATTTCAATTCAGTTCAGTTTATTTATATAGAGCCAAATTCACAACACATGTC
>NW_015150675.1:905250-907568 GCF_000732505.1 Cyprinodon variegatus | reverse complement strand
AGAACAACCCGTTATTTTTCAAACCATGTCTGTGCCTATTGGCCAACCCTCTGACCAATGAGCACAACTGACTATAATGTAGTAAGCGTGACAGAAAGCTTTCTCAAGCACAACGCTTGAGAAAGCAGCTTTTTCGTCCCACCCTTAAAACCCCGCCCACTTTGCATCCAGAAATTCAAAGCACATCACTGCGTTGGGATTGACCCGCCAGTTCTAGGGACTGGGGCATTGATCGAGGCTAGACCAAACTTGTTTTTATAATGATTGCAACATGCTCTGATCTAAGAGTCCATTCACCACTTCCTGTTGATGTGGGGGAGAAAATGATTCGGCGAATAGAGTTGCAGAGATGAGACTTTGGTGGCAGATGTTTATGCAGAGTCAAACACCTTTGTGAGAACTTTAATATAAGATGGGACCTCCCAGCTGTGCATTTGAGGAGGCAATTTTGTTTTTGTTTATTTATATTAATAACCAGTCTTTTGAATTGTTGGTTGGTCTGCCCTTCAATTCCAGGTATCCCATAACTTAAAATGGTAACAACCAAAGTAAACCAAACATGCATAGCAAAGAGTAAGATCAGAACTGTTATTGTAGAGCAAAGCTAAACTTTTAAACCTCTTAAGGTTTAATAGACAGAGTTTGTTTATTTAGTGATTTTAGCATTTATAGCATTACTAAGAAAGGAGCCTATTTTGAGAATAGCCAGGTCCTTCTATTTATATTTGAACATTAAACTTTCCAAGTTTCCAGCTAGAAAAACGGTGAATAAAGCCCCTAAAGCTGTGGTTATCAGGACCCTCTTTCCTTTATCTTTTAGATGTGCCTCTGCTTTAACACACCTGAATTAAATGAAGGTATTCCCTCCTCAGCAGCTATCAAGTAAGGCAGAGGTCTGTTTATCAACCATTGAGTCAAGTCAGACAGAGACACACCAGGACCAAGGTCAGACAGCCCTGCTCTAAAGTAAAAATTCATTCTTTGGAAGTCGGCGCCCCAGTTCAGCATCCAGTGTGGCCGCCATGTTCTAAAGCCAGCTGTTCTGACAGCTTTTATCTCATCGACACCATAATTATGCCATCAGTTTGTGCACATGTCCCTTTTGTGCCTAAAAGCTTGAAACAGAGAGGACCTCAATTTCATCTTTAGTTGGTAGAATCAGTTAAAATTTCAACAGTTTGCAAATCTGTCTTGACTGAGACTCTTAACTCTGAGATGTCTTAAATCTTTCCAGCTTGTTTCTTGATGTTGAGACCTAAAAAAAATAAAAAGCAGCAACTTTCCTGTCCTCTGTTGAGCTTTCCTAGTAGCTGCTGAAAGTCTTGCTTCTCTCAAATCTCTGACCAGCTTTTCACTGTTCGCTGCGGATTAGTTTAGATTTCTTTTGATTTTGGCTGCCAGATAACTTCTTGGAACATCACTGATCATAATGTTAATCACTCATGACGTTAGAATGTGTCCTTAGAGGATATTTCTAAAACCTGTTTTTTTTTTTTTTCTGGCATTTATAAAGTTAATCCTGATGGGTTTTATTTCCTTTCTAGAGCACGCTGAATTTCAGCAACCCAAACTTCTTCTCCGTGCTTGTGCAGAGCGTGAGCTGCCAGGTCCTCTACATGAAGACAGTGATTGGGACTCAGCAGCTGGACAACGCCACCACCATCCAGCCTCTCAGTCACAGCCAGGTGTGTGAATACGTTAAAAAATGGGCAACTGTCTCAGGAATGCATTTACATTTTCTCTGGGATTTTTTTGCAGTGCTGATTCACAATGGAAAGTGTCAGAAAGCACTTTACAACCAGACAATTTAAGTTCAGAAATATTTTACACAGGCAGAATCCAAGTCATCTACATGCATTCCAAATCATTCCAGTTCATTATTTCAGTTGGGTAAAACATTTTCAGTCTAATTAAACCCAGAAGGTTGCACTAAGTCATTGACTTGCAACAACCGCACCTGAAAACAAGCAGAGGGGAGGAGGCAATTGTTTGCTTAAAGTTGTTAATCTTCCCTCGTACTCGGCATGCTAAACGCATGCAACAGGGGGACATTACCATTATTATTGCTTAAATAACTGGAATCTTTACGCATTGTACCCGGTGGTATGTTATGTTACGAAAACAAAAGGCTTTTGCAGTGGAAAACACGCTGGAGGCGTGCATGCCGAATGATCCAACTGGTCAGCATTCATCTGTCAGTGAAGTCCATGAATGTATCAAACCACTACTGGTAACTATTCAGTGAGCCGCTCCGTTCACATATTCCCTTTCAGAATAAACACACACACCATTCTCGTCTTGCTATATGTAGTGTGGTC
>NW_015150675.1:901238-903136 GCF_000732505.1 Cyprinodon variegatus | reverse complement strand
AGATGAAAATAAAACACAGAAAAATATGGCAACTTTTGTTACTTTAGGGCTGTTACTAAAAGTCGGCTTCTCTGTTTTTAAAAGAGGAAGTTGGTTTATTTTGTTTGATTAAACTGCATGTTTGCAGCTTGATTTTATCTCTGCTACTGTTGTTGCACAAATGGCACAAATGCATTGCAAAGTATTTATGAGAGCAGGATTTTCTCTACTTGCACTCAAGATGTCTAATTTTTGCATTCAAAACTTCTGCTTTCTCTCAAATGTATGCTGTTCTCCAAATCTTCCTTTCTGAATAGATATTTTCACCTCTCATTGACTTCCTTCTCCTTGTGCACAAAACCAGTCTGTTGGAGTCAGAGACATCTTCGAAACCCGCTGGCTCTGCTTGTCGATTTCTTTTCTCTCAGACTGGGGTCCGATTGTCGCATAGCAACCTTTCCAGCTAACAGAACAACTACTTTAGAAAGAGTGCGCATCTACTGAAAGAGTTTCTTCTACTGAGTTTGTCTGTTACTGCTTACTGATAATAAAAATTGCATTTCATATTTTATTTCTTTTAACCTTATTGTGTGCTATTGTTTTTGAAATGCTTAAGCTAGATGTCAGCCATCGCAGTAATGCCAGAAAAAAATATTGCCTTTATATGTATTTTGCACAAAGTAGCCCATTCATCTGCTTGGCTCTTATTTATTTCTTCAAGTCAGGAACAATGGTACATTTATTTTTAACCCTTGTTCTCAAACAATGCAGGTCAGGTTTGGAAACTGAACATTTATACTTAATATGTTAAAATCAGGCAAACAGATCAGAAGTAAACCACAACATTTAATTCTGATCAGTCCTGAATCTGTACTTCAAATGTTTGGTTTTAAATGTTCTGGGATTCAAGACACAAAATCCCAGTACATTTCAAACCAAACAAGAACCTTAGACAGAGGTGGTGCATCCTAAGGACAAAACCCCCAAACTAAGATGAGTTGGGTAGTGCGTGCAGTTAAATGCAGTGAGGAATGCTTTGATCTTTATATTGGAAAACCAAAAAAACTCTCGATACATGACGCATGGCTCAACACAGGCGAGCTATCTCCTCTGGACAAGATTGTCCACCTACACCTTAAGGACAAAGGACATTCTTTTGAGTACCAGAATGTTCACATTTTGGACAAAGAGGACAGGTGGTTTGAAAGGGGTGTGAAGGAATTCATCTATTGTAAAAGAGAAAAACTAACCTTAAACAGAGGGGATGGACTAAGGATTCAGCTTTGAGAAACATATAATGACTCCCCTTTACAGAGACATGGGTGAGTTTCGGGTTTTGCAGGCCAACAACGACCTCAACGACTTCCCATTACTAAGGGGTGGACCTGTTTTCGGTTCAATCTAAGCCATAACAAGGCTTTTATTGGGCTACTCTTTAAGCCTCTTTAAGCACTCAATGCTAATTCGGACATTTTGAATTGAGAAAGCTTTCTGTATCGGAAGCGAAACGTCTGCAGACTTGAAAAAAAAAGTTAAGTGGTTAGTTTTTCATCTTTTTCGTGTCAAACTGCTGTGCAAATTTTAAATCTCACTCCATATTTTCCTTTGGGTTTTCTTGCCCAACTTTTTTTCTCAGTTTCTAATGTAAAACACTGTAAAATATCCTTTACAGCAGGGGTTTTCAATGTTTTCCAGGCCTAGGACCCCCAAACTGATGGTGAGATGGAGTGGGGACCCCCTAATTATATATATTGTATGAAATTGTCAAACCGGTCCTATAGTAACCCTATTACAAATGGAGTCATGTAACCAAAGTAATTTTGGGGATTATTAAAGTATTTCTGATTCTGATTCCTGGTTGATGGGACAGGTGTTGTGAATGAAACGGTGCCCAGCTTGAAAGAGCTCCTGTGTGTCGC
>NW_015150675.1:895199-898151 GCF_000732505.1 Cyprinodon variegatus | reverse complement strand
CGGCAGGAAGAATTAAACATTTACTGTGTCTTTTGAATCCCAGCCTTTTATACACTGATAAACCTAAACTAAATAACACATTTAGTCTGTCCCGCATGAATGAGACATAAAAAGGTTGTTGATGAGAACAACCCACTGTCTTTCAAACCATGTCTGTGCCTATTGGCCAATGCTGTGACCAATAAGCGCAACAGTAAGTTGGTGGGGGAGTGTAAACAAACAGCCTGTCGGTAAAACGACAAATACATACGTCTTAAAAATTAATGAGCATAGAGCCTCTTCCTGCTCACATTTCAACGAAAACCCAAAGTCTAATTCTTTCAAAACTGATTCCAAAGCAAAGAGAACTGTTCAGGAGTTGTTGCCATCTTCCTTGTCGCAGCTTTGTCGTCACGCCCTCAGAACCCCGCCCGCTTTTTATCCAGAAATTCAAAGCACATCTCTGCGGTGTGCGGGTGGGGCTAATTTACTAGGCTAGTAAAGTTCATGTAATCAGACAGATTTTATGCCTCTGCTGTTTCCCAGATTACAGTGTCTCACTTTGCTTTAGTTTGAGGGTCATTCAGCATTAAAAATGTTTCTGTAGTAAAATAATTCAACCCCTGGATTTGAAAAATCTTAAGGTTAGCAGACTGCACTTCTATCCAGCTACACTTAAGTGTCTAATTTTATTTGCTTTGCATCTGAGTCAGACCCTGCATTTTTCTTCTCAGGATTCAGTTTTTGATTATAATAACATGGTTTGTTTAGCTAACATTAGGTGTCATTAGTTTCTTTATCAACTTTTTGATTTATTAGGTTTTCTGTTATAAGATAGATTTCATTGAATACTCTCTGGTTGTTAGTCCACATGACTTCCTCACGCCAATTTAATCATTGCTTTTATGATCACCTTGTGTGAGCAGACAAATGATATGATCAAGTCTAAAGTCCTTCATGCTTTTCTAATGTTGAGTACAAAGTCATTAAATCTAGGACTTGAAGGACTGCATGACCTGAATCCACTCTTGTCCATATTTACAGATACATTTACTAAATCAGTGAAAGGTCTCCATTTATGATGTAATCAAGAAATTAAACTTACTTCAAATTTGATTCAAATACAGAGTAGAGTCCTACAGAACCAGGGCAGTAACTTAGCTGCAGTGGAAGAAAATCAATCTTTATAAAACCAGGGGGAAAAAAAATCACGGAGTAGATGGGAGCACAGATCTAGAATAAGACACATAAAAAAATGTAAAAAACCAACAATCCTATTTCAACTGAGCTGCAGAACAAAAGGCTCTTTTACAGCAAATATTAGCTATGCTGTGAAATTTTGATGTAACATATGATAAATGAAGTACTTTGATAGTATAAAGATATTTAGGAAAAAATATATATCAAGATTTTTGTCTGATGTTAGGTTCAGTTGTCCTGAATTGTGGCTCTTCTGTCTCTCTTTCTAAAGCCTGTTTGTTTTTACTACTATGCAGTTACATGCAATTTTGAGCTTCATACACAAAGAGCAGATTTTTCCTTTAAAAGTTGAGGCTCTGAAGCAAGCAGAGGACATAGAAATGTGCGAGTTCAGCTTTATTCTGGGAGCTGTCTTCACGGCTACAGCTGGTTTTCTTTGGTCCACATCAGTTGATAAACTTTGTAACCTTTCTGGATGGTTGTTTGATTTTACAAACCATAACCTTTGCTTTATTGTTCTGTATCCCACAATGCTTCACAAACCTCCCAACAGTCTCACTAGGAGGGTTTTTGTCCGAACCCTCAGAGCAGTTTCTGTGTTTTAGACAAAAGTAAAACCACAGGTGAAAAAAATACCCTGAAAAAATACTAATGGAAATACAGGAAGAAGCTGCTTTGTTCTCAGCCAGTCAAAAACATGGAGCATTCCACGGAAAGACCTATTTAGGATAAAAAAACAATAATTGTAAAGCTGTTAAGGGCCTAGGTTTACTGACCCTCCCATGGGGAAATTGTTGAGTTAAGAAGTTTTTTGATTCATACCCCTTTGCTTTCCTGCCTGTTTTCAGAACCTCAGTGAAAACCTCATACATGGTGCGGACATCCCAGAACAGCCTTGAGGCATACCGCTACATAGACTGTGGCTCCAATACTTCTTACCCCTGGACTCAGCAGCAGCACAAGCACGTCACTGCAAGCCCCTCTCTGCTGTAAGGGCGGGCAGAGGGGTTCCGCGAAGGCAGGAAACTCAACTCTAGATCCAGAAATCTGCAACCAAAAAATCCCTTTAAAAGAAGCGGTTTGGTTGTTCTGTTCTGAATGGCCAAGTGAACATATTATTTCATTTCTGATAAATATTAATTGCTTTTAGTGCCTTCTTCTATGTCTTGGGTGGGAGTTTTCTCTTTCTACACTTTCAGTTAAGCTAAGTATCACAAATGCCAGTCCAGAAAGAGGTTTTGTTCATTCAGAGGCACAGGGGCTCACATGATGACAGCGGAGCGAAAAACTCAGTGATTCACTTCCAGCCCGTCTCCTCATTTAGGTACAACAGAAAGCTCTTTTCTTTAGTGGAAAATTGTCGAAGTTCTCAGACAGATACCTAAAAGTTTTTGTGGAAGGAATTTGCACTGCTGATGTTGTAAACTTATTTCCTAACACTGTGTTGAATGATTCCTGCTGACTTCTTTCTTCAGGAATAGTTAATAAAAAAAAAAGAAAAAAAAAAACGGGAATTGATGTTTGTACTTGTCCTTGCTTTCCAATTGAAAACGGCTGTTGAATAATTTTAACTAATTATGTAATTGACCTCTGTATATCCGTGCACCTTAATTTTTATAGATTCAGAGGGCTAGTGTTTATGGACTTTTGTTTAAACATAAAATGTATATAAAGGTTCTTGATCAGTGATTTTCCAGAAAAACACAAATTTGTTTTTTTGTTGTTGTTGTTTTTCACATTTATTTTTCTCTGTCCTTCAATTATACGCATTTG
>NW_015150675.1:843496-894760 GCF_000732505.1 Cyprinodon variegatus | reverse complement strand
AGGGTCGCAGTTTGGCCGTGCCTATCTCCAGATTTCAATGGGCGGGAGGCAGAAAACACCCTAAAGAGATGGCCAGTCTGACGCAGGGCAACACATAAATGATCTCAGAATAAAAAATGATTAGGGTATGTCCCGCTATGGACTGGCGACCTGTCCAGGGTGTACCCTGCCTCTCAGCCATTGACAGCTGGAGATAGGCACCAGCACCCCTCGCAACCCCAATTTGGACAAGCGTGTCAGATGATGGATGGATGGATGGATGGATGGATGGATGGGGTATGTCCTTTACTTGAAACATAAATATGGTGTCTATTGGCTATAGGAAGGCTCAGCAAATTAAAGCAAATCCATTTCAAAAAAATTTCAGCTTTATTTTACTCAAAATTTAACTTTATATGAGGAAAACAGTTCTGCATTTCTGCTCTAGCATTAAATAAACAGCTAAACAACTTAATCCAGTTGTCATTGACATGACACTGAAAAATTCTACCTTTTTCCTCTTTCAACATAAATTGATCACTATAAAAGAGAACATATGTGGTTGAAATCATTGCCATTTTGTGAAAGTATTGTCTGACTCCTCAGCATAGTAACCCACCATTCATAAATCTGCAAAATATACAGCAAGATTCTGCTGAGAATAGCTGTCAGATCATAACGAGGTGTTTGGATGGGCTAGATAAGTTTCTAAATGTCAAGAATCTCCCTTACAAATGCTTCTTTACCACCGGTGCAGAGCTTGATCCATGTTGGCATCAGATGGATATAAAGGTCCATTGTCCTTGTAGAAAGAAAAACATCAAATACCTAGGGGAAATCCTGTAGGATGCAAAAGTCTCGAAAGAAGACAGCTAGTTCAAATATATTTCCCCAAAGAATTCTTGTTTCTGATCACTTTGGAAATCTAAAAAAATCACTTGTCCAGGGAACAAAAGTTCAGTTCTGTCAACCAGCTTATTTTGAACATAGACTAGTTTCATGGTACAATGCATGTTTTACAGTTCTGCCAAAGGACACAAGAAAGAATAAAGAGAGGGTTTGTCCTTCTCAAACAACTTTTCCATGGAACTGTTCTGATTTGCTGTTCTGTCAGAGGTGATATAGTTTATAGTAAAATTTTGGTTTCTGGTCAAGATGCTCTAGAATTTAATTCTGCTTTGAATCTGTTAGTTCTCCAAACAATTGACATGAATAGTTCATTATCAGTCCAGATATTATTGATATACATAAGGTCTGTGGAAATTACAAAGGTTTTGATAAAGTATCTTAACATTTATTAGTGTAATAAGTGAAGTATTTGTTAATAAAAGCCTCTAGAATGTATAAAGTGTTGGCTAATTGCAAACAATAATCCAATAAAATGTAACCATCACCTATTGCACTCAAAATAACTGGTTAATCTGCAGTGATGATGCATTCAGGGGCTGACTTGCAGTCTGTTTACTGTGGAAACATCCGGCACCACTTCCAGTCTAGGGTTTTCAGTGTGCCTGGTTGTATTCATCTAAAATGTTACACTGAGCGCATCTAAAAGCCAATAATAGCTAACAAAGATCATCACATCTGAGTGAGACCTTCCCTGAGCACTTGGGAAAAAAAGAAAGTATAAGCAAGGCTGAAGATTGGGAATGAAGCTGAGTCGACAGTTATTTCAGGAACTACACTCTGCAAAAAGTCAGCTTAAACGCATCTGTATCCCTCAGCAGTTAACAGTGATGGATCGAAGAAACAAATAAGCCTGAATCACCATAGAATAGTAGAAATGACCATAGAGTTGCAGTAAACAGCAATGTTGGCCACGTTACTTAAAGAATAACTGATCATAGATACTAGTTATTAGTGAGTTCACTGAACTACCATAGTAACTAATTAATGGGAAAACATGCACTTTAATTTTTATGATCTAAAATGCTTGAACTGGATGACATTCCTGTTGTTTAAGCTTTTACTGGCTGTTCAGTTATCAAGTACAACATTTTTGATATAAGTCATTTTTTTCTATTCTTGTTTTTGACACATTTATGCTAATAATATTTTGCACGGTCACCTGAATTTTAGACAATAAAGATTCATTTTTTGATTATAATAAATAAATTTTTACTCTGTTTGGGGACAAACCCAATCCTGGATGACATAAGTCTAGGTAGTAACACTACAATTTGAAAATAGTTGTTCTTGTAGAGGATTATTTAGAACATTCTTCACAATATTTGTCTCCATTTAAAATGACCTTTAAAGTCTGAAGTCTTTTCAAATTCTAACCTTTCAATTTAAAGTCTCAAACAAGTTGTGCCAGAATGACAGCTCCATCTGAAACAATGGCCTACTTAAACTTTTTGGATCAAATATCGTGACTTTCAGTGTGTTTTTATTTTATTTTTGTTTTTAATGGGAAATGCTCAAAAATATTTTTTCTTTGTTGATATAAATCAGATATGAAAACAAAAGTAAAAATACTTTTGAAAATACTTTCTTTTGTTTCTTAGTATTGCACTGGTACGAAACGTAGCTTTTAGATCTACAAGAAGTGGATGTATTCTTGATTTTTCTCAGTTGTGTTTTTTTCTAATCAGAAATTTCCTTCTGAAACTATTTGAGATTACTCAGGAAAGATCCCTCCCAAAAACAATCCCCAACAACCACTAGAGGGCGCTTTTAACAAAGAAAAATTCCAAAAAAACATAACCGCAAACCAAAGATACTACCTATTTCAAAGCTAATAAAGGCTCAATTCTGAGCTTTCAAGATTTCTTTTGTTTTTGTTAAAACGTTCACAAAACAAAAACTGGTTTCTGTTTTAAACTGTATTGAATCATGTCTTGATGACTGAGAATCTTTCCCAACAGATAATTACTCGCCAAGATATTCCTGCTCTGATTTCTTGACCGCCCCCTAAAAAAAAAAAAAGATTAATAAACCCAAACTGTGTTGGACACAATTAAACACAGTCCACCTAAGTCAATACTCTATAAAACAGGTGTGTAAGAATCCAGTCTTAAATATAAAGCGCTGGCCTATGGTCATATGTTTACTTTTCTTTTCTTTCAGGAGTTGCTTGTATTTTTCTACAAGCCATATATCTGATCAATATGAAACTATTTGCTCTATTTGCAAACTGGGTGACATCACCCTGAGGTATACTGCAACCCGCAGAGTAAAAAGTATATGGCAGCAATTCTCTTCTTCAAGCTGGATACAAAGTTGGTCATAGTTGATGGGACAATTAATAACATTAAATATGTTATTTCTTTCAGACACAGCTTTCTTATTTACCCCTAATTTGCCACTATAAAGGTTTATGTAGTAGTAGAGTAATAGTTGTATTGTTAATGGATTCTTCCTTCTTAACTGTGGATCTCTGCAGCTCCCCCAAGTTACAAGAAGCCTTGTGGTTGCAGCTTGCCCTCCTTGTCCACTTAAGAGAGCAGCTATGTCTTAGTAGGTATCCTGTTATTTCACACTTCTCCTGGCTGCTTCACACTCAGCTGGAAACCGCCCCAGTGCATGACGAAGGTCGTGGTTTGATGAGGACCAACAGGACAACATCATCCACAAAGAGCAGAGATGATATCCTGGGGTACCCAAACCGGACACCATCTGGTCCCTGGCTACGCCTAGAAATTCTGGCCATAGATATAATGAACAGAACTGGTGACAAAGGGCAGCCCTGGCGGAGGCCAATATGCCCCGGGAACAGGTCTGACTGCTGGCTCTAAGTCCCCAGCCTCTGCCTCCTCTTTGGAAGATGTTACGATGGGATTGAGGAGTTCTCAAAGTACTCCTTCCACCACGCGAAAACATCCCCAGTCGAGGTCAGCAGCTCCCCACCCACAGTGTAAACAGTGTTGGAGAAGCAATCCCCTCCTAAGGCGACAAAGAGTTTTCCAGAACACTTTCAAGGCCTACAATAGTCCTCCTCCATGGCCTCTGCGAACTCCTCTCAGACCCGAGTTTGGTCTGCTGGTACCTCTCATCTGACTCCGGAGTCCCACCAGCTAAAAAGGCCAGCTAGGCCTCCTTCTTCAGCTTGACGGCATCCCTTACTTCCGGGTGCCACCACCGGGTTCGGGGATTGCCGCCACAACAGGCACCAGAGACCTGGTGTTGACATCTCAGACTTAAGAATATTTTTGTTAATGTACTTTACTTCAGTATTTATCTCTCTGAGGAGTAAGTACTTTTACTGAATACAGATACCAGAACTTGCTACTGCTTAGTTTCTCCAAGCAGGTTTGTAAAATCGATATTGATAATAACATAAGAGCTTAATATCAACAAAATGGAGGAAAAATCAAAAGCATAAAGATAATGTGTTCAGTTGGAGAAGTTAGTTTATAGAAAAACACTCACAGGGACATGGAAAAAAAACAGGGCCTGGGAAAGATTTCAGATTATTAATGACATTTTGAGAGTGAAGATGTTCCCAATCTCTTCACCCTTTATCAGATTTCAAATTTACATGTTCATTATGTTTCAATATCTATTTAAAGTTTAATGCATTTGCAACTGTATGTTACTAATATCAGTCTCTTAAAGTATTCAGCAGCTAATGAACTACACATTAAAGACTAGAGAGTATCTTTTTTAATGGTAGTTCTACAAATACAGAGAGCAACAAAAGAAAATCATTTCACCTATTTTCTGTTCTATGAACAGAAAGTAGGTGAAATAATTTTATAGGAATAAAATCTTTGTCTTATAAATGTTTTTATAAGAATAAAGTTTTAGAAAGTTAGTTTTTTTTACCTTTCAGGGAAAAAAAAACGTAATTAGAAATTTGTACTTAAGTACAACGTACAACCAATCCTTTTTTACTTTAACTTAAGTAAGGATGTATTATCTTTCAAAAAGAAATTCCTAGACTAAATTACAAAGGTGTATGTTAAAATTAAGTATCAAAAACCTAAAGTTATTCCTTTAAAAAAAAAAAAAAAAGAAGCCAAACACAAGATGTTTTCTTACTTGAATTCTTTATTGGTTTGCATACAAAATTGCCTCCTTTCTTTCTATAAAAACCAACTGTCACCTCACTCTTCCACATAGCTGCATGGAAAAATATATATTACTACATGAGAGAACCACAATATATTATTGCTGTGATACAAGTAGAGCTTTCCTACCAACTAAGACAACACTAAATATGTGTATAGTAAAAAATACAAGAAGGAATAAGTACAAAAATATAGCTTGATAAAGGTTAATTAATACAAGAGTGCTTTATCTTTGGTTAAATATGTCATTTGGCCACTTGCTGACTCATTTGTTTTATGTGTGTGTGTGTGTGTGGGTGTGTGTGTGTGTGTAGTGATAAAAATCTTAATTAGTTTAATTCTTGTTTACATTTCGCTCAAGGGATGTATAGCTGTGTACTTTATATTTTCCAACCCTGCCTTATTAAAAAACAGTCTGCCCATCTCTGTCATAGCTTTAACCCTGATTCACATGCATCACTTTGAAAAAAAAAAAGGGACGTGACATCGTCTTTGACTATTTGAACCATCTCACCACACATTTACCTTCAACCCACACACACAGCTCCCTCATCATAAGATAAAAAAAAAACCTCACGTCTCAGTTTGCCTTCTTCAGCCTTAGTTTCTTGCTCACTCTGAGTGGAAGAAGAAATGTGAGTCCAACCCAATGATGATTGTCTATTCTGATTATAAAGGTGTTTAATGCTAGCGAAGGCACAGTTTGGATGTGCTATGCATACGTCAGAATACCTCAACATATAGGAGGTTAATTACATCCCTTTGGTTATTCTTTTACAGAAAAATAAGGCATTTTTAAAAGCACAAAATATAAACACCTGTTTGTCATTTAAGGCAGTTCTGTCTAAAATATTTACCTTCACCAGAGCTGTTTGGTCATTTGTCCGTGTTTAAGTCAACAGTGTGATGCAGTGTGTGGTCATTTAATCGGGGGCTTGTATCAAAAGGCAAGACTGGTTTCTGTGGTCATAGAATAAGGGTCAGTAGTTCTAATATGATCAGTAGATGAGTTTTTTCAGAATTGGTTGGTTGCTGTTAATGTAATTCAATAGATTGTTTTCATCTACACATCTGTAGGCACATCTGTAAGCTGGGTGTATTTAGAACTAATCTATTAGGATAAAAATCATTTTGATGGAAATAAGGTATTTCAAAGATAAAATATGAAAGAAATACTTTCATTTAACAGTGTAACTTTGTAGCATGTTGATCCTCAATCCTCAACATGGGTTGAGGATTGAGTTTGGGTTTACAAAAAACAAGGTTGTTTTAAATGATGGCTAATGTATCCCCTGACTAAATGTAACAGCTGGTAACTGCTGCTTAACGCTTAAAGCTCGCCTTTTGATAACAGCCCCTGATAAATGATTGTGCTGTTTCTGTCAGAATGCCACTTCTCTGGAGGCTCACACTACCAGAAACAATGGACAGTCTTCTCATCAAAATAACACCGTCATAAGCCGTTAACGGGCTGTAAATGTTCCGTAGAAAAGAGTTGCTTGGGTTTCTTCATCTGCGCTGTGCTAGCATGACCTTATTGATAAAGTTGACGATAGCAGAAGCAGGCTGCTCCGGGTCCAGCTCTGCAAAAAGGTGGCACACGTTCTCTGCCATGCTGCCTGGTTTCTTAGCAACAAAACCAAACACCCTGCAGGGAAAGGAAAGGAGGAAAAAAAAAAGATTAAAAAGCCAAATATTTAGTTTGTCTGAGTAGTGGTTTAAGAACCTGTTGTGAGTAAAACAATAAGAACCAGTGTTATGTAACTGGGTCACATAATACTTGATCTCATAATTAAATCTTGATTGCTTGACTGAGTGTTTTGCCAAGACTTGCACGCTATCTGATGCCATGCAGAGCCTCTTATTGCTGCTTGTTTCTCAGCCCCAGAGCTACTTTCTTTAAAGGTCTTACAAACTCACAGAGCACTTACTTAACAGCCGCGTTGTCAGAGTTAGTCCACCTAGAGTCCAGAGAGAGAAAGAGACAGAAAGCCGACTCAGACATGCACTGAAACACGCAGGCAGAGCTACTAAACCAGCTGATGCAGATGCTGCAGCCAGCATGCCTACAAAGATCCAAATGATGCTCACAGGCAATAGAAAAAAGAACTAAAAAAGGAAAAAATAAGCAAAACAGAATTCCATGCCTTAAACAAAGCCACTTAATGCAATTATTGTTCATGGTCACAGGAAAGCTGTGAGGTTCATTTTAGTTTAGATGGGAACCTGAACAACATCTTGTTCGATTATCCTACCTTCTGTCCTTTGGGTCAACACTGCTGAAGGTAACACTGTTCACTGGGTAATGTCTCCTAAAGAAAACCCTGAAAAAGAAAAAAAATTAAATAAAGAAGGGAAGTAAAAAAAAAAAAAAAAAATCAACAGAAAAATTTGTTTTACCTTCGCTGGCTGTCAGTCAGCGTGATGCCCTGTGATGTCACCTTGAACTGGACCACCGTGGCTGACGGCCGAGGATGGCGACCCAGGGTTGCATCTGTTGCTTTGGCAATTGCTTGGGGGCCGGTAAGTGACTCGGTTTCCACAGAGTTCAGGTAGAGGACATTACAGGCTGGGTTAAAAACAAGGAACAAATGCACCAATGCTTATTTCCACCGTGTCACATACTTTCTCCCTCAAGCCTCCTCTGACACATGGTTGAGAAAAACAAATACATTTCTATATTTCCTAGATGTGCCTTTCAAATACATTTCTACCCGTTAAACTGTTATCAGAGAGGTTAACACTTTAAACCACTGAGTCTTACAAAGAATAAAACTACTTTTGAAACAGAAGAGTCTGAATGCAAACTTTGTCCAAAACAAACATATATTTTTACCTTATTTTTAGCTATTGTAATTTTTGGCCCCTGGTAAAGGGCCCCCGATTCTGCACTCCTCGAGCGGCCCCCACAGGGCACCGCGGGGGACCTGGTCCTCTCCAGGTTTATTTAGCCAAAAACAATAATAATAATACATTTTATTTCAAGTGCTTTTCAAAACACTAAAGGACACTGTACAGGTGTCCTTAAGTGTTTTGAAAAGTGTCCTTAGGTGTACTAGGACACTGGGTTGTGCATCATTTCATTGGCATTACGCTGCCGTGCGTTATGCATAATTTAGGCTGTCATTGGACATAGGCTGAGGACTCATTATGAGCACGCTATGTATATGCCCAAAAGTGAAAAAATCGATAGAAAGTTCAGCATATGCCAGTTTAAGAAGACTCTGGGACGTCAGTTGTACGCCAGGGTCCTAACGCAGGCAGGGCTAACAAAGAAGGCAGCATGAAAAACACTCACCTGCTCCCTGTCGCAGCAGGTCTGCAGCTGTGCTGATGTTGCTGACTGGTTGCACCTCCTGCACCTCTCCTACAAGATCTGAAACAATCAGGTTCAGCAAGGGAAACTATTTCTAGATCCAAGGAAGCATTATGTAAAGCAGAATCTGCAGAATGCTAACTTGTATGAACTTTTAACATTAAAGCATGATACATTTTAGCAATTGGTTTATCATAACATAAGCCTCAGACAGAACCAACCTTTTTCTTGGATTTTAAGAGCACAGGGCAGAGATATGGGTGTGATGGAGTGCTGATAGACTAATGCAGACAGACTCCCTGTTGATCAAAAATGAGAGAAAACATCTTATAAGTTTAAAAAAGTGAACAAAAATATGGACAGATGTAAAAATCATGGATCTAAATAAAGATGAAAATTAAAAACCAACCTCAGAGCCAAAAAATAAATAAATCACAGAATCTGCCTCTTTAAACTGATGAAAACTTGTCTTTCGCTCTTTCAGTGCTGTAGGAGATGGCAGCCTCTCCAGTAGCTCTCTAGATTCCACTGTTTGTTCACTCTTTTAAAAACATTTTCAGCTGTTTTGTACCTTTTAATTTATTCCAATTATTCTACTGTTTTCCAACCGTGGGATAATTTTATGTTTTTATTGAACATGCAACATGCATGTTTTCTTACGTACACGTGCCTATACGACACGCCATTCCTAAGGAGCTGAGGGGGAAATACAGAGGCTGCAAAGCTGGTGCTAAGCTTAAGGCTAGGCTAGCGGAGAATCGGAGGCGGTACAAACGATCAATCCCCTCCATAATCATGGAGAATGTGAACTCGCTGTCTAAAAAGGTTGATAAGTTGACCCCACTGAACAACAGGTGGATTTATAGAGAAAAAAGCCTGATAATCTTTACGGAGACATGGCTAAACCACCTTGTACCCGACACTAATGTGGACTTGCTGGGATTCACTGCAGTGAGAGCCGATAGAGACACTAAAGCTAGTGGGAAACGGAAAGGTGTGGTTGGGCCTGATTATGTTTGTGAACGACCGCTGGTGTAACCCAGGACATCTCTCTGTAAAGACTGTGATATGCTGCCGGGACCTTGAGCAGTTAGCTTGCAGCCTTATTATTTATATTACGTAATTGCCATCTGCGTTTACATTCCCCTGAGAGCGGACGCAGCAGCTGCCTGTCAGGAGAAACATGCTATCACAGCCAGGCTACAGACTCAGCACCCTAATGCATTTATAATAATTTCGGGGGACTTTAATCAGTCTCTCTCTTTAATCGGGTGACAGTTCTAACTCTTTGTACTCTATACAAGCTACAGGAACCAGAATTTCCCTGGAGTAACCTTAAGGGATAAATAAAGTTCAGTCTAAGTCTATGCCAGTTAAAAAAGGTTTGGCTTATGGCATCTTTTAAGAAGAAAAGATGAAGCTAGAAATGTGGGAGGAAAACAGGCTTTTCAAAGCATTGTCTGAGGGAGACTCATTTAAAATGTTTACCACACCTTTTAGATGTTCAGTAATAAAAATAAAAAGTAGGAATACTTTTATAAGGCTGCATACCGGTATATTGTGTCTAAGAAAAATCAAGACAATTGGATCATTGGTGTGTATAAGTTAAACTAAGGGGATGAAATATTTTTGTTTTTGCTTGTATTCTAAAGTAAGACTATTTTATATTTTGAGTGGTAGTCATGAAACATTTTTTTCAGTTTTGGCATTTTGTTTTTTAGGGGAAAGATTGGCTCAGTACAGATCTTTTCACACAGAAATGAAAGCTCCCTTAGTTAACTAGCATGAATTTTCGTGCCAAATGTAATAAAATTAAAGACCTTCTGGTGAATCATTGCCATTGAATTTGTCTGGATGTAAATAGGAAAACATACCAAAGTAGGGCTCGTTCTGACACCCTTTGATCTTAACTCCCCGAGGGCCTGTTTCTATCAGGAAATGTCTCACCAGCTGCTCCAGTGGATCACTCGCTGTGAAAAGCAGGTTTGTACTATTAGAAATCTTGATGTCTCTCTATTCTAGAACATCCTAGTGAAGAATGTAGACAGAAAGGAAGAATTAAAGGTAAGGGGAAAAAAAGCCCTTTGTACCCTTGCTATTGAGGTTCACATTGGGTGGAGGTATAGCCACCTTTAGGGCCAGACCATAAGCTCCCTGGAAGGAGTTACTGTCCCTGATCAGAAAGGTTCCTGGCTCTCTCTCCTTCAAAGCTGCAATTGCTATGGACAAACACAAAAAAAGTCTAATCCTTATTCTTTATATTTCAAAGTCTTTGGTTGTCAAAAAAATGGTTCTGTAGTTAGTGGCCTTACCTTGCTCTCTGGAGATGCCTGGTTTGTACCAGAATCTTGAACTGTCTTGGACAAACTTAACACTGACTCGGGTGTCTGTTCCGCCTTCCACTTCATTTTGACCTGCAGGTGGTTCAATTTTCCCCACTGTAGGAGAAAATGTGACGTGGTGCTGATGCTGGGAGCTGGAGGCAGGCCCCTGGCCCACGGCTGATCCCCCTCCCTCACTGGGGGAGCCTGGCTGGGTGGGCTGATGCCGTTTCTCTGGCAGAGGGGGCTGTGGGTGTGGGAGAGGGATTGAGATGGTAGAGTAGTTGGAGTAGGAGGCTGGGTGGAGATGTGGGGTAGGACCAAGATAACCATTTCTCTTGTTAGAGTCCAGAACAGCGCTATGGTCCACAGTTGCATAATGGTGATTAGGGTGTCCATGGTGCTGTAGGCAATGTGAGTGGTGGGGTTCTGACCCGCTCAACATTAACCTTCTACCTAGAGTTGCAAAACCAGGAACTGGGGTGTCTGACACAGGAGAGCCATCCATGCTGCTGGAACCAGGCTGTGGGCATGACGTTGTAGGACCAGATGGGGGGTTAGAGATGGGGTGCTTAGAGTTCTCTGGGTTAGACTTTACTGGTGAAGATCCATTCACATGTGCTGAACTAGGTCCAGCAGGACCACTGGCTTGGGTTTGGGTCTTAGTCTGGACTACATGCTGGGCCACCGTTGAGGGGACAGCAGCAGCTTCTGATGGACTGAGTGGGGAAGGATTGAGAGGGACAGGCT
The DNA here is from genome assembly GCF_000732505.1 of Cyprinodon variegatus. Lineage (NCBI taxonomy): Eukaryota > Metazoa > Chordata > Actinopteri > Cyprinodontiformes > Cyprinodontidae > Cyprinodon > Cyprinodon variegatus. The sequence goes on along the minus strand of NW_015150675.1, from coordinate 883,382 downwards.
GGGAATGTGTGCTTGGTGCTGATGAGGCGTGAACCTGGCAGTGCTCCTGGTTTCTTGGGGTTGTTGTCTCAAAGTCTAAAGAAGCAGCTAAGGGGGCATCTATGGTGCTGTGTTGGTGAGGTACAGTACTGAGAGGATGGCCTGCTCCTGGGGAATCTGATTTGGTAGGTGATAAAGATGCCTGTTTGGTGCTATTTTGTGGGCATTCTGGAGATTGCTGAGTTATATTACTGTTACCAACTAGTCCGTCCTGGGCTGGGGAACCTTCACTGTCACTGCCGATGATGTCTGTTGTCCGGATTTCATAATCTCTGCCTCCTGGGATGGGACTATAAAGGATAAACATGATTATTATTAAAGTAAAAAAAACGAAACACTGGCTGTGTGCACGATTAAAAAACCCCAATTTAACAAAGGGGATTACAAATAAATTCTATGTTCAGAAATGGTGAACAATGTAAAAGTTTATCATTTAGAACCATGAACTTCAATGAATTTTATGTAATAGACTGAATGAGTAAATAGTAGTGTCCCATTTTAGAGTAGAGTGAAAAAAAGGACAATCTATCCAGCAAAATAGAAAATGCATAAAAAAAAATCTTATCCCAGGTCATTAATATTTTGCAGAATCAAAGTCTGTTGTCCTGGAAATGGAAGTCTGTAAGGTATTTCTCTACTAGTTTTTGATGCCTTGAGACCAACATTTTCTCCCATTTATTTATGGAAACTAGTTCAAACTTTATCAGCCTTCTCACAGCATGCTGATCAGTATCGTGCTGCGGGTGTGCATGATAAACAGGCATTTTTAGGGTCATGTGCAGTGATGGGCCTCCTCCACATATGGCAACGGCATGTAGATCAAAACGTTCCGTTCGGGTCTCATATTACCAAAGCAGTTTTTCTCACATGTTTGCTTTGCTTCCTATATGGCTCATAGCAATCAGGACTTCCTATAGTTTTCTTTTAGCAATGCCTTTCTTCTTCCCACACTTCATAAAGAACAGATATGCTGAGTGCCTGATTAACATATGTTCCATCAATAGATTTTTCTACTTGAATTGCAATTTTAGCTGAAAGGCCATAACTTGATAGGTTTTCAGTTGTGCCTTCTCCTATTTTCGCAAAACAGATTGAACAGTGCTTTAAAGTGAGAATAAAAACCTGACCCTTTTTCAAACTTCACAACTTTATTCTTAGCCTGGTATATTCCTTGGACTTCATTGTGCTGCATTATGCTCCGGATTTCATAATCTCTGACTACTGGGATGGGACTATAAAGGATACACATGATTATTATTACAGTAAAAAAACGAAACACTGGCTGTGTGCACGATTAAAAAACACAGCACTTGATTGAGACACAAAAAAATTAAGAATGATTTGAAAACTTTAACTGTTTCCCCCTGTTGCGCCATATGCCATGATCATGGTTTTTGGACATTGGGAACCAGTGTCCATATTTAATCTTGACATGATGACAAGAGGAAAACACGCAGCTTTGGTGAATAACAGCTGGGGGACTTCGTTTCAGCCAAGGCTTCGGAAGGCAAGTCACAGAGGTGTGACTTGCCATGTGACTTTGTTCTGTGTGAGGACAGAACAAAACCACAGAGCACACAGAATTCTCTCTCTTTTTGCCTCCTGATCTCTTTGCCTCCTGCGCTCTTTGGTTCCTCTCCCTTGCCCAGCAAGCTGGGGTCCGCTTTGGCTGGTTCTCCACCCCAGTGGAGATGCGGGCCCCAGGGGAACCAGATCTCCAGAACAATCAAGGATAGGTCAGAACCTTTCAGAATCAAACTGCTGCAAAACAGACCTTTTGCAACACATTTTCAGAACTTATAGAGCCAAACTGGGTGAGAACCGTGCCCTGGCTGTGAGCCTGAGGGACCCCTGCTGTGAGACTAAGACAAAGAACCCCTGGTCGCTGCCCTGACTGCTGAGCTGCAGCTGGATGGAACTCAAGCTTTCCAACTGTACATGAAAAAAAAAAGGTTTGCAGGTCTGGCATGATTAGGGACAGAACAAACAACATGTGTTACTGATGAGTAAAGTTAGGCTAACAGAATAGACTGCATGCTATGCTATGCTACAGGAATATGTGTTGAGCTGTTGCTAAAGCTTGGACAAGCTTTATTTCACTGAGAGTTTAAACACTGGTATAACAGTAGTGTTCATGTGTTCCTCATATGCTCATTACATTTCCATTACCAAGTATGACCAAGAGTCATTAAGTGGAATCCTGATGTCTATTCGCTGCTAGCTATTTCAAAGAGGGTAAAGAATCATTTAACTAAAGGCTTTTGAGTGAGCAAATCATTCAATAAAACATTATTTGGCTAAATAATGTTTTATTCACCTCATGGATTCGCATTGTGAATTGTTCTGAAAACATTCCAATTACTTTAAAATTAGTGGAAAGCTAATTTGATCATTTGTTTAAACACAAGATTCATCTTAAACTGCAATATGGTTTTCAACCGTTTTCCCCTTCCTCTTTGTACATAGTAGTTTAGTTTAGTTTAGTTGAGTTTTACTATTCTTAGTTGAGAGTGTTAAACTGGAATATGTTTGACTTGGAACTGAAGGATTTTTGTTAATAAAATCTTATATTTTGAACAGAAGTTGTGGTGAATTTATTCCATGTATGTGCAGAAATAACTGTTTGACCATGATTTGTGCTCAAACCACTCTTTCATCTATTGTTCTAACACACAGTAGGACTGTGTGTCATAAACAATATATAAAATCTGAAACAATATCTGATTAAATAACATATTTTACCACCCCTACCGGGGAGGGCAATAAACATCTTAAAGTATCAGAAATATAAACTCCCAGCTGACTGGGAATAGAATTGAACATAAAATCACAACACCCCATTTGGGATGTAAGCTCCAACATCACAAAGACTTTTAACAGTGAGTGACATTCAAAGCCTTTATTTCTAGAAATTCAGATAGTTAAGATATACAGATAATGAAAATCCAGAGTGAAGTGCCTGAGTAACTAGAATATTATGAGCTAAATGACCCCAAACACCTGGAAATGTTTCCAAAGCCTCTTAATGGCTTCTCCGTAGATGTCAGCAGGCTACAAAATCAGAGGGAAAATTGCTGACAGATGTCCAGATGACAGTCATTGAGACCCTCCACAGAGAAAGGAAGCTACAAATGGTAATCGCTGTAGAACAGCTGAATCCACGCGTATTCATAGAAAATGGACTGGTAAGGAGGTAAGGAAAAGGTGTGGGAAGGAAAGGGGGGGGAGGTATTTATTGAATTATTTTGGGTAATGTTTACAGTGGGTTGAGACTGTCAGCTGTAAAGACCCACGATGCAGAGACAAATACTGCATATCTTTTAGAGCCATCCTAATTCTGCATAGGACAAATGAACTGGACTATTTCTCAGTGGTTTAAAGTTCTCTGTTAGATAGTAGTATTAGTTTATTCTAACATGTTTAGATATGCCTGTAGGTGTAAGGTGTAAAGGGAGAGCGAATGTTAATGTATTTCCAAGAATGAGTGTATGACTTAATATTTAAGTCTTTATTTTCCTTCTACTTGTTAGTCACATACAATTTCGTATTAGAATTTCATATTTAATCCAATAACTTAGTTTGGTGTTGGTTTTAGTAACATTAACTAATTAAAAGTATTTGTACTTTTGCAATGCACCATATAGCTGCGCCTCAAATCAATTTCTTATGTGGAGTACCTCTCCTGGGTGCGAAGCGGGCTACTGGTGTGCACAGGTGTGGGCGGCCCAGACATATCGGATGGTGTGGAGCAAGCCACATGGCCGTCTCTGTTGACCCTCCTAAAGGACCCCTGGGTGATGTGATCCCTCCAGCCCACACTCTCACCAGAACTACGAAGGCCCTCTAAGACAGGACGGGAAGAGTGGAACATGTTAAAAAAACACACATTTAGATGGGGTCTTATGTAACTAGAAGATACTTATGTGAGTAGTCTCTACAGGCAACAACAATGAGTTTCTGAGTAAAGCAAATGGAATCTACCTTGTTGAGCATAACCTTTCAATGCCTGCTTTGTTGATCAGGGATCATTTATTCCCTCAGCATTCCTGTTAAGTAATAACATGCTACGTATAGTGTGTGTTTACTCACCAGTATGTGAGTCAGAGCTGTAAGACTGCTGTGAGTCCGCATGGTGGTGATGGTGGTTAGGGTTATGGTCTGCTGGTCCGTTGCTGTGGCTACAGCTCCCTACCATGGAGGAAGGAGGTGGCAGAGGGGATGTGGACTCAGACTGGTAGCCAGAGGCATAGCCTCTGCTCTCAGAGGGCGAAGGCTGATAAGGTGAGCAGGGGCACACTTGTCGTGGTGTTTGGTACCCGCTGCTGCTGTACTTCAGATCCAGGTGAGAATGAGAATGTGACCTCGAGGCTTCAGGATAAGCTGGGTGACCTGATGGCAAAGGGTCGAAGTTGAAGGCAGGCAGGTCGTGTCCCTGTAGGCCGTAGGAAGCTACAGTGGCCCGCCTGTGCCAATATTCTGCCTCCCTTTCTCTCTCCCACTGCAGCTCGGCTTCTCGGTCCCGCTCCCAGTGGAGTGACAGCTCTCTGTCTCGTCTGAGCCCAGGATCCCTTTCCCAGGGAAGCTCTGGTCCTCTGGTTAATTCCGTCTCCCTGGCTCTTCTCAGTCTTGCCTCTCGCTGTTGGATATCTGCCTCTCTGTCCCAGTGAAAGCTGTCACCACGGTCTATCCTCAAAGTATGGTAGGCTGCTGAATCTTCTCTCCTAATGCTGCAGTCCCTACAAGGACAGCCCAGGGGCGGTAAGTTATCCATCAACATTATATCATGGTAAGTGGGGCTGGTGGAGGGCTTTGGGTGGTTTGGGTGCGTGTGGTGGAGACTGTGAGAGGGAGGATGATGGAAGGGGACATCTTCACGACAGCAAAGTCGACTAGCAGGAGATAATGGATGGTGGTGAGAAGCATTATGAGAATGAGGGGTCAGGTCTGGAGATGGGTATGGACAGATATGTCGAGGTAAAGGGGCCTCAGAACAGGAACGGTGTAAGCAGTGAGGTGCGCCGCTCTGTCGGTCCCACACTAGATCTGGTGGGGGAAGAGCTTGGTGGGTCTGTTGGCTGTAATGCTGACACATATCCATGTGTGATGGAGGACCGGCTGGGTTTGGACTGGTGGAAGGGGTTGACCCAAGGTGCCCGTTAGTGCCGGGAGCTCGATCGAGGCAGTAGCCATTTGGCATGAGGAGGGTGCGGTCACAACCCGGTTCAGCGCAGCGCTGAGACCTGTAACCATCCCTACAAGAACATGACCGACTGAGCCTCAGTGTCCCAGTTCTCTCCGGGGGCCAGGAATCTCCATCATCTAAAATGGCGGTCTCTCGCTCACCATCTTGGTTTCCCTCAATCCCACCAAGAAGACGATCCAGGTCCTCTCTTTCCTGTCTGGTAGGGGGAGGGGGACGAACAGGTTCCTCTGGGTGGTCAGAATGAATAGATGATTGGTTCAAGTGGAGGGAATGAGCTGAAAGACCGGAGTCAGAACCTTGAGGGATCAGATGATCGGGTCTGTCTTCTGCAGGGGCCCCACCTGGGCTGCTGCCATTGGTTGACGTCAGAGAACCAGAGCTGGGTCCCCGGCGCTTCTTTATCTGAGCATATAGACTCCCATCCAAAGGACCTCGGGTATGGCCAATATCTGAAACAACATTAAAAACAAAAAGACATCTTAGCTTAAAGTCAATGTAATTTCTCCACCCATCATTTCGGCCATCCAGACTCAGTCCTGGAAGGTAGCAAACCCTTTCAATAGCCAATATCTCCTACTCGTTTTAGGGAATACCAAGGCATTTCAATATCAGAAGGGATATATAGTTCTCACAATACATTTCAGGCCGGCCTGGGTTCTTCTCTTTGTGAAAAAAAGACTCTAGGAACTTCAAAACAAAAAGGATTCTGAACCACCTCAATAAACTAATTTGCATGTGAAAAAATTGTGGTTTTAAACCACAAACAGGCTTGAACTGGAAGGCAACCGGACTACGTTTCGACTCATATCCAGAAGTCTTTATCAATTCTTTTGGCTCACACAGGGCAAACTGTATTTGGGGCACTGATGTATCTAAGCAGAATGGAGGTTCATCCTCCTGAACACACTCCAAGTCAAAACCTTATCATTTTATGACCAAAGGTACAGATGAGAACATAAACTTAGAGGTTGATCATCAGGAGGTAACTTATTAGGTTTGTTTTCCTCCCCCGCTGTGAAGGACCACTGTAGCATTACTGTAACCAATTAATCACTGCATCTCCTGCTACCACTTTGCAAACAAGATGTGCAATTTACCATTTGCAATAACCGTTTCTCTATATTTGACACCCAGTGCAATAACTATATATATAAATCTATCCACCCTGTGCAATAAACCGGTATAATGATTCTACTATGAAAAAAATATAATAACAATAAGCTGTCATATGTGGACCCGCTGTATATACTGTATATACAATCTCTAACGTTCTGCTCTCTCTGCTTTTCCTCAGAGTAGCTTTGCCTCGTCTGTTCCTGTTTGGCTGTGACACCATCCTGGAGAGAAACATCAGCTGTGCTGCTCCCATCAACACCCTTGTTTATAGATGCTGGAGATCGGGCTGATTTCCATTGTGGTCCTGTTTCTCTGACCGTGACTGGGTGGATGTGTTCTCTTCGTCCTCTGGCATGGGAGCTGGCTCAAAGCTCGTCGGCCTGGCTGTGTGTTTCCTGGACGGGTCCACCTTTTACAGCTGCTTTTTGTGTCTCTGCTTCTGTCTCCTTAACCCCAGTCGGCCTCAGCAGATGGCCGCTCACACTGAGCCTGGTTCTGCTGGAGGTTTCTTCCTGTTAAAAGGGAGTTTTTCTTTTCCACTGTCGCTACAAGCATGCTTAGTGTGAGGGATTGTATTTGAGTCAATGAGTCAAAGCAATCAACTGGTCTTCCTTAGATAGAAAACTTTGTATCAGTTTGATTGTATGATCTGGTTGAATTGTAAAGTGCCTTGAGATGGCATGTGTTGTGAATTTGGCGCTATATAAATAAACTGAATTGAATTGAAATTATATGTCTCATGAACCTTTTTCTTCCTTTTGCACATTCTTCTTCTTTGCCTATTTGAACTGATGTAACAAGTTAATTTCTCCACTGTGAGATAAAAAGCCAATCAATCAATCAAGATTAACAAAACCCATTGGTGGCTGCTGCTCTCTGAAACAGGGGAGGTTCAATGGTGTTAATGAAATCCAAATGTCACCTATTGCGTATACAAATGTTGAGACACATAAAACACATGACTAAAAATAGCTGTTGTGAAGTGCTGTTAAAAAAATAATAAACTTCAGAAACCACGGCAAGAGTTCAGCACAAGATGACTGTTCTGACTGAATAATCATTTCTCCTTCTTGACTCAGGAAAAAAAAAACTCCACTGTCAGTCAAACATCCTTAAGTATGTTTGCCAATCAGCATCAAACAGCTAGCCTCATGACCCGCGCCTGCTCCATAGACCCCCTAGGAGGTTTAGCCTCACTGGAAGTGATCTGTTTTGGCGTGTTATCAAATCAGGGCTCTTTTTTCTCAATGCTTACCTCAACAGACTCAAACCTCAGCAGGGATTTGTCATAGAGAATGACAAAGGGTCCTGCTGCTCCAGAGTGGAGGAGAGATTGCATCCGAGAGCGGAATAAATCATTAATTAATGTGCAATATACTCATGAAATTCTTAGCATTTTACCGCATATTTAATGTATTTTAATAGCTACATTTAAAAAGTTTGACAATGCATATTTTATCAATTAAATTCATGACATTTACAGGGGAGGTTTAGCCTCCCTGATATTAAATGAGAAATCGCCACTGCTAGGATCACTCCTTCAATCTTCGAGGAGCTGACTCTTTTATTTGATATGATCAGTACACAGTGATTACCAGGGCATGAAGAGCCCAACAGACCCACATCATCTGTAAAATAAATTACTCATAGTAGTGTATATAACTGATTTACAACAGCATTCAGTGAACTTACCCTCCAGACTGTCCTGATACCGCTGGTTGAAGTTCTCATAGGAGTCCCAACGAACCACCGGGTCAGATGTGTTGTAGTCCACAGTGACTGCTGGGTCGTTTTTGTGGTATTCACGGCCTGTGGAAAAAAAAGCATGCCTTTGGTTTTAGATTTTTTTTTTTTTCTTGAAATCAATGAAAAAACATTCATGTCCAGTACTGATGCAAAATCTTAAGTAAGGCAGACCAACCTTTGACTCGCTCAGGTCCTGAAGAGAAGACAAACTCTACAGTGGCATCGGATGGAAAACGTTCATCTGAGGATAAATGTACAAGAAGTATATTAAGAGTGAAAAAAATCTTAGAGTCTTTAGTCTAGCAATGAAAAAAATAATTCTGTTTTTTTAAGGTAAAAATATTCATATTGTATTTAGCTATATGAGTGTTGTATAAGTGGTATTTAGCATGTTGTCAAACCCTGGAAAACTCCAACACTTAGTCCACCATGCATTTTGAAGTGCATGACTGATGATCATATACTTCACAACATCTATAGTGCTTCATTTCATTTTAGGAATGAAAAACACAATGTTCCTATACACACGTGATCTGTTACTTCAGAGAAAGTGAAACTAGGGAAGAGCTGAAGTAATGAGGACATTCATTATAGACTTAAGTAATGCATGTCCACCGACCGAATACCATCACAACTAAATCTCCCTATATTCTACTCTGGGGAGCTGTTATTACTTACAGTATGGCAATCAAACCACCAGTATTTAAGGATTTATTCAACCACAAAGCTGAACCAGTGCAAAGATTTTCCCAAAACGGCAGTTTTATAAACTGCTGTTAAGTCAGTCTGTCATGCAGAAATGAAAATCTACAGTAAAACTGTGCAAAGAAATCAGGTATTTAGGGAATAACAATACTTTTTCAGTAATAATTAATTGTTCCTCAACATTTTTTTGATATGATGGATTAGACTTATATACCTTTATAATCAAGCAATTTGATTAACACCTTTTATTTCCTATTTGCAAGAAAAATATTTATAATTTTTTGAAGATAAATTGTATGCATATATATTCTACTTAGTAAAAAATAAACAAAGTTGAAGAACAAACTTTGGAAATATGATTAACTATTCATTATGACTATTTTATTAGAAGGCCCTTTTGTTTGTGTAACTCAAGAAAAAATACAGAACAAAGTGCATCCAAATCTATATTTAAGACTTAGTTAAAAAGAATAGGTTCTGATCAATACAATCATATTTGTTAATTCAATGATTCATGTTCATTAACAGCCTCCACACATTTCAACTGTCTATAATTCCTAAGCTCCTGTCAGCTGTATCTACCAAGTTGATGAACCCACCAGTAAAAGCTTCATCCAGTTCCCCTTTTCCAAACCACAGCTGGGATCCATGGAAGGTGCAGGTGTGGAACTGCAGCCTGAACACTGTGTCTCTGTCCGTACTGTGCAGTCGCCTATGATAGCATTTCACCTGAAGATGGCAGCAGGAGGTGAGGAACAGAAAAAAAGCAGAGTGAAGCAGTTGTGGGGTAATTGCAGGCCAGTGAAGTTAATATGAAGCCTTGTATTCCCTGGAGAGAGACACCTACACTTTGAAAAGACTGACTGGACACACTGACAGATTATGGTTTCTGGTTAAGAAACAGATAAAAAAAAAAAAAAATTGTATGTAAAAATATTTACACCTGTTCAACAGAATCCAGTTTTTTTTTTTTATCAGATTACAGCCTCAAACTTAATTCTGTTTTGTATGGATTTAAATTAAACAAACAATAAACAGCACATAATTGTTCTGTTTATAAGTAACATTTCTGAAAAATGAAACAGATCAGTGTTAATTTTTATCTTGTCCACTTTAACTGTCATGACCCTAACTACGATTCCACTTTAACTTGTTGCCTTCACAACTCAAGAAAAATCAAAAACAAGCATGTGGAAGAAATTGTTGCACAATGCACATCCCTTTAAACACACCAGTGAAATGTTGTTGGCTGCCTCGCTGTGGGTATTTCTTTTACAGTAAGAATAAAGCTGGACATTGTTGAAGTTAATATTAATGAGGCGACATAGCACAGCTTTTTTGGAAGAAAACCTGGTAAAAGCTGCAAAGAAATAACACACAAATTGAATGAAGGCTAACCTTTTTAAAATCATATTAATAGGTTTAATGCAGAGGTCTTCAACGTTTTCCAGGCCAAGGACCCCCAAACTGATGAAGAGATGGAGCGGGGACCGCCTAATTATATATATTGTATGAAATTGTGTTATATCAAACTGGTCCTATAGTCACTCTATTACAGATGGAGTCATGTAACAAAAGTAAATTTGCGCTGGGATTATTAAAGTATTTCAGATTCTGGTTCCTGGTTGATGGAACAGGTGTTGTGAATTAAACGGTGTCCAGCTTAAAAGAGCTCCTGTGTGTCGCTGAATGTTTGCATTTATGACTGAAAGACATTTTCTGCCTATCTGTTTACTATAGTGTGTTGAATTCATGTTAATGTGTATTTAAAGACATTTCAATTAGTGGGAAAAATTGAAATATAAAAAAAAAATCTAAACAACCAGAACTTTCACGACCCCCATGCAGTACCTCAGTGGACCCCCTACGGGTTGCGGAACCCCTGTTGAAGACCTCCAGTGTAATGTGTTCAGTTAACTCAAAATTAAAGCCTTTAATAATGACCTTACACCTAAATCTTGTAGGACTATTAATAATTTAGGGCTTAACTGAAAGCTCGATCCAGTATTCAAATGTCTATATGTAACGACTTCTGAAAACTATGCATAGGTTTGTGACTGTAATAAGAAAAAAACATGAAACAGTTCAGTCATTTTGGCATTTTGGCAGAATGTGAGTCATTTTGGCAGAATGTGAGGTATATATATCTTTTCTTTTTGATAGTCTTTATGTCTGATCCCAACGCTATATTTCATTTAGCCCCCATTGCAGTAGATTAGAGATTAGAGACTTAAGTTGGAATTTCCTTCACATGTGACTCACCATGATGTCACCTTTTAGCAACAAAGCTGGTTCGATGGTCACACACAGCCGCCTCCCCCCTGTGCCTTGAAGGTCACTGTGAACAACAACAGCTTCAGGAATAAGTCCTTCACAAGGCAAACAATGTAAGCAACACCAATATTGATATTTAACTTTCGAACTAATGAGACGTCAAAAATGACATCCCACTCTATCTGGCCTTTTAAGAGGATGGCAGACTCACTATATGCCTGAAGTGTAGACCAACTGCATGGACTGATAAATCTTCAAGAAGGGGTGGTAACCTAGGAAGAGGAGAGATGGTTTTAGACTTAGTGCGCATAATCAACGTCAGGACAGAGGAATGCGCTGACTTCTGGGACTGATCATAAGATTAAAGACAAACAGGCTGGCATGTGTGTGGGTAGAGAGTGAATTCAACCGTCTGTGGTATCTGCAGTCAAAAACACTTGTGTGATTCCAGTAGGAAGCCTGTCTGGGGACTTTCCCAAGACAAAGATCATGTCCCTTATAGGTTTTATTTTTATATTACTCCTCATTTAGACCACACAACTTGGTCCCATTAATAGTATCCTTACAATAATTGAGCATGAATACACATCAGATCTTGATGCTTGGGTTACTTACCCATATCAGAGGCATGAAACATTACAGTTCATCTCCCTGTTTTCTCAGAACCAGAGGCTGAGAGCTTGAATATTGTACTCCACTTGGTTAAAAAAAAAATTATAAAGATTTGGCTTCACATAAATAAATAAAGTACCTCCTTCACCCTGGAAGTTAGGTAGTGATGGGATGAGGACTTGATGCAGGAAGAGAGGGCTGCTGTTCATCTTTATTGCCCCAGAGAGAAGGCCTCCAAAGTAATAGATATACCTGAAACAAACATAAATGTAGGAATGGTTCTTATTGCAGAGAGATAAAGCTTGAAAAAACACAAAACCAAAAACAAAACAGGCATTGTAATGTTTATTATTTAAAGGTTATGCAGGAAAGAAAACAGTTTGTGTAAATGTCTTAACTATTACTGGGCTACAGTAGATGGAAAAGTACACTAAGTACACATTTTTCTACTTTCATTGTATTTTGGACAGAAGGTAGAAAGCAGGTATTACTTCAGTAAAGCAGATGTGACTACTTCTATTGTGGGGCAAAACGTATTTAGTCAAGTACTGACTGCAAGTTGTCCTACTTAGAAAATGACAGAGGTCTATCATTTTCACCATAGGTTCAATAAAAACACAAGAGACTACTGAGTAAAGAAAATCAAAGTATCACTGTGCAGGATTATTTATTTGTAAATTATGGTAAAAATGAGCACGTGGTCACCCACAAACAAGCAAGAAGGGTTATCAATATAAAAGACACCTCTGCAACCTCAAACAAGACCAAAGGGCTGTTGAAAGAAACCAGGAAGAAAATTCTTGATCTGCAATAAGCTGGGAAGAGTGAATCTACAGTAGGTAGGCAGGCTGGTGTGAATAAATCAATGGTGGGAGAAACTGGAAGAAAACTGAAGAAATACAAGTCCATCTTCCTCAGTCTTGGGCCCCCAGGGTCAAAATGACTCGTGAGCAAAAATCCCAAAACTACACAGAGGGACCTGATGAATGACCTGCAGAGGGCTGGGACCAAAGTAACAAAGGGTACCATCAGAAATTCAGAGGGACTCAAATCGTGCAGCGTCCCCCTGCTGAAGACAGTACATGTCTAGGCATGTCTAAGGTTTGCTAGAGAGTATATGATCCAACAGTGGACTGGGAGAATATCATGTGATCATATAAAACCAAAATAAGTTTTGGCAAAAATGCAACTTGTGCTTGGAAGGAATGCCGAGTTGCCTCCTAAGAACACATACCTACTGTGAAGCATGAGGGTGGAAACATTATGATTTGGGGGTGTTCTTTCTACAAAGGGAATGACTGATCCCTTTTAAGGGGGGAATGAGCATGACCATGTATTTGAGATTATAAGTCAAAACCGACTTCCATCAGTAACAGCTCCATTGTCAGGTTGGGTGGAGGCCTTGAGGACCCAAACGCAGAGAAAAGGAGGCAGAGGTGAGTTTTGCTGATTTAGTCTTACAGGCAACTGAGTCGGAAAAAAAACCTGAAAAAAAAAAAATACTGAAAACTGAACAAAATCCAAAAGTTCTTCCCAAAAATACACTCTGAAAAGAATGGATAACTCTCACTGACACACACACACACACACACACACACGGGAACCCTGACAGTACCCCCCCTTAAGGGTGGATACCAGACGCCCTTAGAGTACAATAATAAACCCCAAGAAAAAAAAAGAAAAAAAACACAAAACAACACACTCAGTGTGGGGGGATGAGGGCCCAGAAAGGATGGCAAGAAACAAAAACCCAACCCAGATGCCAAAAACAATAACCACCAAAGATGGGTAATGACGAAGTCTATGGAGGTCAGCCGTGAGGCCGGAGATGAAGAGTCTCCAGAGGCCGACTGTGAGGCCGGGTAATGCAGAGCTCGAGGAGGCCGAAAGCCTCATGAGGGTCTCATGAGGATGCCGGCAAAGGAGAGCCTCAGGAGGGGGGCCATGAGAACGGCGAGGAAGGAAGACAGCGGCGAAGGAGGACCTCTGGGGGATTGCGACAAAGGAGAACCTCTGGAGGATGGCGTCTCTGCCTCAGGAAACTTGGAGGACGCCGTCTCTGCCGCAGGAACATTGAAAGACAGCGCATCTGCCGCAGGAATCTTGGAGGACAACGTCTCTGCCACAGGAACAGTCGAGACCAGCGTCTCTGGGGGTTCAGGGGTTTCTGGACTGCACAGAGTGTGCTCAGGGGTCTCTGGCTTCGGAACTGGCCCGCTAAAGGGCTCTGAATTGAAAACTGGCACACTTAACAGCTCTGGCTCAGGAAAGACTGGTTGGCTGTGGGTGCTCTGATATTATGATTTGAGACTGTGTGGGGCCAATTGAATTTTTAATAGTCCTTAGGGGTGGGGACAGATAGGAGTCATGAAGGTGGCGGCTGAGACCACAGAGGAAACTGACCTGGCTTGGGGCCAGTGTAAGGCTAGCAGCCGGCTGACCTATAGGAGAGGGATCGGCAGCATCAGACCGACCCGATGGGGATGAAGCTACGGTGTCAGACCGACCCGTGCAGGAGTGAGTGGCCGCATCAGACCAACCTGCTCGAGAGTGAGTGGCCACGTCAGACCGACCCACTGGAGAGTGAGTGCGGCGGCGTCAGACTGCCCCCCTGGACAAGCCGTAGTATTTTTCTGCCGGCGGCAATGCCTGCGCTTGGAAGCCGAAGTAAGTCTTGGGGATCAGAAGCTGGGAAGCAGGTAAACAGAGTGAAGGTTTGGGTGGTGGAGATCTGTTAAGGAGCTGAGCGATGGTAGCCTGTAAGTTCCACTCAGGCAAAGCTATGTAACTGTCTAAAGAAAAAAAATGTGGAGTTCTGGATGAGTCTGTAATGCCCTCTTTGCTACTTCGGTGAAACTTCCCTGCCTCCAAAGTGGACTGATTGTGGGTAGGGCATCAAATGTTTCTCTTAAGAGTCTTAAAACTTCACTTGCCTTTTCTGCTGGGTCCATTATGGCTGGTTTCTTCTGTCAGGTTGGGTGGAGGCTTTGAGGACCCAAACGCAGAGAAGAGGAGGCAGAGGTGAGTTTTGCTGATTTATAAAGACTAACAGGCAACTGAGGCAAAAATCCAGAAAAAAAATACAAAAATACTGAAAACCAAACAAAATCCAAAAAAGTCAGGGAAAATACTCGAAGGAAGCAAGAGATGAGGACGTGGAGAAACCAGCTCTGAGTGAAGGCTCTGCTGCTCTTTTAAAGCCAAGCCCTCTAAGGAGAGTAATGAGATCGCCTGTGTAGACTACCCAGGTTCTCTACCCTGGAAAAGATGCATAACTCTCTCACACACACACACACACACACACAGGAACCCTGACATCCAAAGCATTACACTTCTGGAGAAAATCTGCATGGAGAAGTGGAACAAAATAGCAGCTGCAGTTTTTGTTAACCTGGTGAACACAAAAAGGAAATGTTTGACCTCTGACATTGGCAAACAAAGGTTATGCTGCAAAGTATTATGTAAAACTTTTGTTTTTGACCAATTACTTGATGTCCTGGATTTTTCCTTCTCATTTTATCCCTTATAGTTGACGTGCATCTATGACAAAAATACAGGCCTCTCATCTTTCTAAGTAGGAGAAGTTGCATAATCAATAGCTGAATAGATACTTTTCCCCCCACATTATAAAAGCAGGTGTTTTTACCATTTGCTGGTTTGGAGTGTGCATGTGTGTTACTACGATCCAATCGCCCAGCAGAATTTTGGAAAACTACCCCAAAAATACCCAAGAGCTCTATCTCAGACCCTACAGACCTCAGTTAGATAATTCCTAGTTAATAAATCTTGAAGGCCATTAAAGAAAAATTACCGGACAGAAAATACTGGCATAAAAATATTTCCTCTACAAAAATATAAAATATGGCCAAGAGTCTGATGTCTACTACATACACTGTAGGTTCCAGTATGTACTGGAGTCAGCTTAGCCGTAAAGTATGTGTAAACACTATACCTATCATGCTGTGGGGAAAGTTGTATATCTTTGATTGGAACAAAATACTTTAGATGAAGGCTATACGAAACTATATATGAAGATATGAATCTGGGTCCATGTCTATAGGTGTGGCTCTAATATTATGAGACTTGAAAGTATAAATGGCATTGCATTTTAGAAAACCATGCTTAGCATTTTTTTTACACTCACAAAACCTGGGTTACTTGAGGTCACTAAACTCCTTTATATAACAAAGTGTAATTAATTCAAATGTAAGGGGGGATTGTCTCCTGTAATACCTGCAACCTGTCTGAATTTTTATGGAAATACTCTAACCCTATTGATTAATATCAATGAAAAATCACACAATATTATGTAAGCCAATCCAGTTCAGTAATCTTAAACATGATGTTGGACACCAACCCCTCTTCTACATCCTTCCAACTTATTTCCTTTGAAGCCTCTACCTGTTTTGGGATGGCTGGAGGGAAGAGGACACCTTATCTTCACAGAACTTCCTCATGGCAAGAGTAGTGAGAGCCTGGTCCGCTCTGCAAACACAAACATACAGTAGTGGGTTAACAGTTTCCATCATGGAGCTCCAAATGTACATGGAAAAGATACAGCTGGCATAAACCACAGGATAAACTGATCTGGACTGTTCCTGAATAGGACCCAACATATTCAATTCATGAATGCAAATCAAAATAAAGCTACAGGAAGAAAAAATGTATCTCTTTTTAAGTCAACCTGTATGATGTTACTACTAGCTGTAAGTATTACTTCAATGTACCATGCCTTTTGAAGTATTGTGATGTAACAAAATACACTATGATAAATAGTTTTAAACTAGTTTCTGCAAATATTTTTCTGAGTTTTATTTGTAGCAGCCTGCTTGGTCATTTTGGACCCTTACCTGAAGAATCATTCATTCTTATTCATTTTCAGTGATCAGTGATAAAGTTAAAATGAGGCTTTCCTATTATAATTTTTTTACTTTTTCTAATGTGCAAAATCAAACAGTTACAGTGTATCAGAAGGATCTTATTGCACATATGGTACGGAATAAAGCTAAAATAGCTCTACAGAGATATTTATAACCAATAAAAACGCACCAATAACAGAAGAAAATGTAGGAAAACATTAACATTACAAATCAACCAATGGACATTTCCTTAGAATTATTGAGAAGGCAGAAAGAAAACAGGTATGTACAGTCCAAAAAACAAACCACCAGACTTTGAATCTAAGGTTTCAAGACTGTGCTTCCCATCAATGCTTTTGCATGTTGTCTAGGCGAAAACAACTTTGTTGGGCTACTGTGTAAAGCAACTCAATGTTATTTCTGACATTTGAATTAAAAAAAGGTTCCTGGATGGGAAGCAAAAGTTTCTATAAAAAAATAAAATAATAAAAATGTCGCCGCTGATAGTGGGGTCCAGAAAATATATTAGATGGATTTGTATGATGCCTTGAAGATGGGCAAGAGAAGTTCCTCACAGTCTCAAAAAGTTTCAGTCAGCATAAATTACCAATTCATGCCATTGGAGGCTGACGCCTTTCTCCAAAAGAAGACTAAATCATAACCGGCTTCCACAAAACAATAGTAAAGGGGTGTACATACTTTTGCAAATAGGTTATAAACCCTTTTTAGTCATCAGTTTTTTCATCTCCAACAGACTTACTGTTTTACCTGAACTGTAAAATAATAAGTCACCTCAAAGGTTGTGAAATTAGTTGTTGTTGTCTCAGGAGAGTGTATATGTTTGAGAGCCACTGTAATGGATCCCATTGACATTGAGTAATTGCAAAGCATGGATGATCTGATGAGACTAAAATCCAGCTTGCATGCCATCTCCATAAACTCACCCTGCAGAGATCTTGCTGTAGTGCATGTAGGCTGCAATAATCACGCCTGTTTTCCCTTTGTTGCCCTGTGGAAAAAAGTGGGAGAAATATTTGATAAATCCTGGACTGATCTTTTCGAAAGACAGTTTAACTTCTTCTGATCAAATCATTTTATAGGATCGTAAAGTCTGACCTACGAGCTTGATTTTACATTTTTTTTTAATATTTAAAAATAAGCAGATACATATAAGTAAGTACATATAAGTATAAGTATAAGAGTATGTAAGATATAGTATATGCATAAGCTGCTAAATTGAACTTAAAAAGCTTTCTGCAATGTCAAAACGAAAGCTCAACCCTTCCTGACACATTCCAGAAATATTCCAGCTCTAAATTCCAATTGGGAACCCCTCCAGAAAATCGTAAAGGGCCTCTTTAACACAACAAGCACAAATTAAAGCTTGTATCGTTGCGTGGTTCTCCTGCTGGAAGACTTGTCATTGACAGCAACTAATTTTCCAGATTCATGGCATGATCTGCAGCTGGAAGATAATTTCCTGCAGCTGGAATGTCCTGGAAAGTTGGCAGGGCCCAGGAGTTGTCTGGTTTTTACTTTTTAAATTCTTCAGACCAAAATCAACAAATACAACAAATCACAGGAGTTCAGTCATTTGCACAGGTATGAATTGGTCCTTGGTAATGACAAAACCTTAAGTTATAATTCTTAGAAAATATTTAACATTTTTGAGAAATTTGACTTTAAGCTAATTTAAGCTAAAATGCTGTCAAATTAAAAAATGCTTACACCAGGATTCGTGATCAGAGATTAAGTTTTATTGATGAACTTTACTGTTGCCTTACTGTTATTCGATAACTACAAAGACTACATAACTTCGATTTTTAGCTGTTTTCTAAGTGTGTAGCAGAATCACAATTTAAGGCTAATTGTTTAAATTGCTTAATTAAGGCCAATTCTCCACAAATCTACTGAAAGCACAGGAAAAACAGAAGATGAGAAATCCAGTAGCCATAATCTCCACCAAAGCCCCAAATAAGTCAACAATTTTAGGAATTTCCCTATCTGTTCCCAGACATCCCTGACTTATCTTTTAAAGTTACCTCCTACTTTCATACATGCAACTTCCATTTATGACTAAAATTAGACATTGAGCCTATAAGAAAAGACATGAAATTATCATATATGAAAATACATCAGATGAAATTTTTGTTGTTGTTAAGTCTTGCAGAAAGAAGATTTCAAATCCCAGTGGACTCCCACTCAGAACAGCTAAGGAGAGGGACTGATGCTGGTCCAACCAATGTCCCTCAACGTGGCATCTCAGATATTGTTAAGCTGGAACAAACGGCCCTAAATTTAGCCAAGATCTAATCAAATATTTGCATATTGGAAGCTTTATTTGCAACTTCGATATGTCAGAAGATTCATTTACATTTAAACAAGCTCAACTTTCCAGGACTGCAATAGATTTTCCTGCAATAAATCTGAACTAAACTTTCGAGAAATACAGGAAACCGAAGAAGAAATAATTCCAATTTTAAACAATCTTCATAGAAAGATAAATTGACTAAATGGAACCTAAGTTTAATTAAATTTTTATTATTTTGTTACAAATGTATATTTCATGTAACCTTAATTCAATCTCTTACAACAACATTAATTCATTTAATACTGTGCAACCAAATCACCGCAAAAACTCTTCAAATCAGGGCTCTACATCGGTGTTGTGAAAAAATCTTTTCCTGTCTGCCTGGTGGCCCCTTGCACCCTGACCTTGCAGTGTAGGACCACCACGTGCTGGGGGTCAGAGGTTAGCCAGTTCTCCATGGCCTTGCATATGGCACAGATCTTATCCAGTGGAGGGGCATGGAGGTCAGGCCAGCCGAAGTCGTGGACCTGTTGTTTGATGAGACAGGATAGCAATGACATACGGGGCTGAGATGGTTAAAAAGGGGGGTGGGGGAGATCAAGTTATCAGTGACACATGAGCAGCAAGGCAAGAAGAAAAGTTCTACCTTAGGATTTAGTCGGGTGATGTCATGGCGTCTTTCGGAGAGATTCAAGAGCTGTAACAGAGGAGTCAAAGAAAATGCAGGGGCATATTTATTGGTAGTTTTATGTGTGTTTTTAATCTGTTGTGGCTACAGTTTAAATGTCAAGCTCTATTTTGCAATCAGCTACATCAAGGATTTCTGTAAGAAAAGTAAATTCTCCAGCTAATATGACAGATGACATATCTTAGAATACCTAAATCCACTAATATTTATGAATTCAAAGTTCACAAATGGAGCGAACTGTTCATCTTTTCTTTTCCCGTATTTTTATTTGCTGGGTAGATGTAGGAGGCTAAACCAAAGTTTAGACAAGTTTTTTTGTTAAAAAAGAAGTAAGTCATGCTCATTGATACTATTAGAATTAACAAAGTAGAATTCAAGTAAGTGGCATAGAGAAAACTGAAAAGAACTGTCTTCTTTGCCATGCTGTTTGCAGTTAAAGTATAAATACTTTGTCTTACAGGGTCATAGTAGTGGGGGATTTTAAGATTCATCCTGACATTGAAGGTGATAGCTTAAGTGCAGCCTTTAAAGCTATCTTAAATACTATTGGCTTTATTCAATATGTGAATAGTTTAGATTTTTCTAGTTCTCTGTGTACTGCCTTAGACAATGCAGCCTCTTTGAAAAGGAAAAACTTTAAAAATAAAAAGCTGGCTCCCTGGTTTAATGCAGAACTGTGCACTCTGAAGTAAAATGCTATACACTGGATAAAAATGGCACTCTACATGTTACTGGGAATCTTACTCAGTGTGGAAAAGTAGTTTACTGCTGTATAAGAGAACCCTTTGTAAAGCCAGAACAGCATATTTCTCCTCATTATGATTGTATTTGAGTTTTTAGATATTTCCTGTTTGTCTTCTTGTGTCAGTCTCCTTTTCTTAGCTCCCTCATTTTTTGAATTTTTATGGAAATACTCTAACCCTATTGATTAATATCAATGAAAAATCACACAATATTATGTAAGCCAATCCAGTTCAGTAATCTTAAACATGATGTTGGACACCAACCCCTCTTCTACATCCTTCCAACTTATTTCCTTTGAAGCCTCTACCTGTTTTGGGATGGCTGGAGGGAAGAGGACACCTTATCTTCACAGAACTTCCTCATGGCAAGAGTAGTGAGAGCCTGGTCCGCTCTGCAAACACAAACATACAGTAGTGGGTTAACAGTTTCCATCATGGAGCTCCAAATGTACATGGAAAAGATACAGCTGGCATAAACCACAGGATAAACTGATCTGGACTGTTCCTGAATAGGACCCAACATATTCAATTCATGAATGCAAATCAAAATAAAGCTACAGGAAGAAAAAATGTATCTCTTTTTAAGTCAACCTGTATGATGTTACTACTAGCTGTAAGTATTACTTCAATGTTCCATGCCTTTTAAAGTATTGTGATGTAACAAAATACACTATGATAAATAGTTTTAAACTAGTTTCTGCAAATATTTTTCTGAGTTTTATTTGTAGCAGCCTGCTTGGTCATTTTGGACCCTTACCTGAAGAATCATTCATTCTTATTCATTTTCAGTGATCAGTGATAAAGTTAAAATGAGGCTTTCCTATTATAATTTTTTTACTTTTTCTAATGTGCAAAATCAAACAGTTACAGTGTATCAGAAGGATCTTATTGCACATATGGTACGGAATAAAGCTAAAATAGCTCTACAGAGATATTTATAACCAATAAAAACGCACCAATAACAGAAGAAAATGTAGGAAAACATTAACATTACAAATCAACCAATGGACATTTCCTTAGAATTATTGAGAAGGCAGAAAGAAAACAGGTATGTACAGTCCAAAAAACAAACCACCNGTGAGGCAGTATATGAGGTAGCCATAGAATCTGAACCGGGTTTAAACTGCTTTGATCCAGCTGAACTTTCAAAGTTAGCAAAACTATTGTCTTCATTTAAGCCTTCAACTTGTATGTGTCATGGTTTTGGTGTTGTTCAAGTTTTATCTCTGAGTTTTCATTGGTCTTATTTTTCATACTTGTGTTCTAGGTATTTTTGATTGTATTTGAGTTTTTAGATATTTCCTGTTTGTCTTCTTGTGTCAGTCTCCTTTTCTTAGCTCCCTCATTGCCTCTGTTCACTCCTGCTCCCAATCTGCTAATTAGCCTGGTCTTTGTTTCTCTCTCCCATTTATTCTCCTCCTGCTCAGTCACTCTGTGCTGGTTTGTCGTCATTCCTTTGTCCCCTTCTTGTTGTGAGTATTCTTGGTTTTGAGTAGTGATGGTGAGATGAAGCCTCATGAGGCATTGAACCGTTTGGCCAAATTGCTTCAACGATCCCCACAGTTCATGAGGCTCCATGTGAATATGTCACCACCTACTGGTTGGTGAAGAACTACAGTTTGTAACAAAATATGTGATTTTTTTTTCTTTTTTCATTTAAGGTGCAATTTTTCTGCCATTTTAGTGAAATAAATTTAGACAGTGAAAGTGTTTGTGCAAATTGGGCAACGATGAGTAAAACGAAAGGTGTTAGTAATTTTTATTCAAACATAGTTTTTCCACATTTTTTGGTTTTTAATCGGGTTGGAAGTTTTAGTTCAGCCAATCTTTTGGCTAAAGCGGCCTAATTTGGCAGCGTTTATACCCAATCTATACTTTTACTAGGGCAAACCAATGCAAAGGCTCATTGGCCAAAATCACTAAGTATAATCGCAACTTTCAAAAGCCAAAGGTGGATCTTGAACCATCAACCTCAGGAGAGGGAGTCCGTGTCGTACAGATGACGCCACTGATATTGTTAATTGTTTGATGGAGAAAATACTATTTAACACTAACGTGTTCACACCAACTGTGTCCGGTGGCTTGCTCAGATTTTGATCATTGCATTGTTTAATTTCACCAAAATAGTTTTAAGCAACTAGATTGGTTGTTTTTCCAACCAATCTATTCTTAGAATCTATCCAAACTCTATCCTCCAAACTCCCACATCTTGACTGAACACTGAGGCTGTTTAGATGCCTGTCAAAATTTCCCGCTTCCCGAAATACTTCGCGAAGCGGTCATGTGGTATCACGGTAGTGAGGCCTCGGACGTCATCAATTCTGGCCCCTCCCCTAAATGAATCACACCTCGACACGCGGTTCGGGGAAACGCCCCCTCCATTAGTCGACACACGCCTCGAAGCCTCGGCTCATCTCATAACATCACTAGTTTTGAGCATTTTTGGATTTTAGTAGATCTATTTTTTGGGGGATTTTTGCTTCTGTTAAACATTTGTCATTAAAACATTCTAGTAACCACCTCAAGCTTTTGTCTGCATTTGGGTCCTGTCAAACCACCCCCTTTGTGACGGTATGTTAG
The DNA here is from genome assembly GCF_000732505.1 of Cyprinodon variegatus. Lineage (NCBI taxonomy): Eukaryota > Metazoa > Chordata > Actinopteri > Cyprinodontiformes > Cyprinodontidae > Cyprinodon > Cyprinodon variegatus. The sequence goes on along the minus strand of NW_015150675.1, from coordinate 860,506 downwards.
ATCCAGTTCCAGCCAGGTTTGGTTAAGGAAGTATTACGTTTGATCTCCTCCTCTATTTAAGATGTGATGAATCTATCCCTGTAACAGGGATACGTAACAAAGGCTTTTAAGGTTGCTGTAATTAAACCTTTACTTAAGAATACGTCTCTTGACCCAGATGACTTGGCCAATTATAGACCTATATCCAATCTTCCTTTCTTTTCTAAAATTCTTGAGAAAGTAGTTGCCAAACAAGTGCGTGACCACTTACACCATAATTAACCTTTTGAAAAGTTTCAGTCTTGCTTTATAACTCATCATAGCACTGAAACAGCACTGGTGAAGGTTGCTAATGATGTTCTCATTGCCTCAGATAATGGAATTGTAGCTGTGCTCGTCCCGTTGGATCTCAGTGCTGCATTTAATACAGTTGATCATAATATTTTAGAAAGACTTGAATATTTTGTAGGAATTAAAGGAACAGCACCAGACTGGTTTAAATCTTATCTATCTGACCAATTTTATTTTGTTAACATTAATGACAAATCGTCCTTACGCTCCAGGGTTACCTGTGGAGTACGACTGGTATCAATCCTAGGACCAATTCTCTTTACTATATATATATGCTCCAAATCGGTAGAGTTATTAGACAGCATGGGATTCATTTCCATTGTTATGCTGATGATACTCAGCTTTAGAAATCTAGATGAAGCTAACCCATTACATAGATTACAGGCGTGTCTTGAAGACATAAAAACCTGGATGACTCTTTACTTTCTGCTCTTATATGCAGATAAAACAGATATTATAGTCTTTGGATCAGAGTGTTTGAAAAAGAAGTAAAAGATTAGTCAGTCACTTCATTTGCATTGGATTAAATTGATCTCAGATAATAAAGTAAAAAAAAATCTTGGTGTTTTTTGTCAGGACCTGTCATTTAAGTCCCATATCAAAGAGGTTTCTAGAATTTGCTTCTTTCATCTGCCAAAAATTAGACATATCATTTCCAGGGGTGATGCTGAGTAACTAGTCCATGCATTTGTTACTTCAAGGCTGGACTATGTTACTATCAGAAACTCCACAAACTGTAGTTAAAAGCCTTCAGGTGATCCAAAGATCCAAAGCCAGAGTTCTGATGAAAACTGAAAAGAGATATCTCTCTTATCCTGGCTTCTCTTAATTGGCTTCCTGTTAAATCCAGAATAGAATTTAAAATCCTCCTTCTCACTTATAAAGCCTTAAATGGCCAAGCTACATCTAACATAAGAGATTTGATTGTTTATATCAATCTCTCAATTTGCAGGTTTACCGGTGGTTCCTAGAATTTCTAAAAGTAGAATGGGAGGCAGATCTTGGAGTTATCAGGCTTCTCTCCTATTGAAACAACTACCAGTTTTAGTCCGTGAGGCAGACACCCTGTCTACTTTAAAAGGTAGGTTTAAAACTTTTGTTTGCAATATATATACAGTATATCCAGGTATATACAGTATATTCAGCTTCATCTGGTCTGTTCCTGCTTGACTGTGACACCATCCTGTAGGTAAATATCAGCTGTGCTGCTGCCAACAACCCCTTTCTTTAAAGATGTTTGAGCTAGCCCGTTTTTTCCGTGTTCTCCTGTTTCTCTTTTTTGAGCACATTCAGCTAGACAGTGCCTAGCTGGATGTGCTCTGTTTCATTATCTGTCATGGGGGCTAGCTCGGAGCTCTTCTGCCTGGCTGTGTGTTTCATGGACGGGGCCGCCTGTGGAGCTGGTTGACAGATGCCGTATGTATAATAAAAATAATAGTAGTAAAAACAATAATTACACTTTATTGATCTCACATTGGGGAAATTTACCTCTGCATTTAACTCATCCCCTTGGGGAGCAGTGGGCTGCCATCATGGGGCGCCCGGGGAGTAGTGTGAGGTTAAGGGTCTTGCTCAGAGACCCAAGTCTGTGGGAGTGGGGCTCTAACTCAGAACCTTAGGAATCCAAGCTCTATACCCTAACCCCTAGGCCGCCACTCCCCACCTATCCCCATGTCTCTCTTCTTCTTTCTGTGTCTCTGCTTCTGTCTCCTTGAACCCCAGTTGGCATCGGCAGATGGTCGCTCACACTGAGTCTGGTTCTACTGGAGGTTTCTTTCTGTTTAAAGGGAGTTTTTCCACTGTTGGTACAAGCATGCTTAGTGTGAGGGATTGGCTTCAAGTCAATGAGTCAATGCAATCACCTGGGTTTCCTTAGATAGAAAACTTTTAATCAATTTGACTGTATGATCTGGTTGAATTGTAAAGTGCCTTGAGATGACATGTGTTGTGAATATAAATAAACTGAATTGGACTCAATAAACTGAATTAAAATGGTTACCATCCAGCTGCTGTTTAAAAAACACTGAGTTCAATTAACAAGAAAGCGAATGCGTTTCCTCACCAGAAACTTGTCTTGATGTTTGGATTTGAGCATGGCAGCCACTTCCTTTAGGTTGAGCCGGTATCTTTGCTCTTCTAACTTTGGAGGAAAGAAGACGGAGATGATCCTCTCCGTGATGTAAGTCAGGTCGAAGTCATAGTTTCGCTCCATCACGCGCTCCATCACACGGTCCACACTGAAGCTCCTGGTAAATGGAGAAAAAAGTGAAGGTACGATTGTATTTCCTATTCTGCTATTATGTTTGAGAGTCTACAATCTACAATAAAAAAAAACAGATTTAGGCCAAGGAACATCATTTTGATAGAGTTATGTTCTAAATTTTCCCAAACTGTATGCAAAAAATGTTTATCCAATCATTAAATTCCTTTTTTTTTTTAATATTCCTTATGTCAAACTACTTTTAAAATTATTTTCCCATTGTCAGATAAATTCAAACTGAAAAACTGAAACTTCTGAAGGGAAAAAAAAAATAGAGGCACTATCCCAAACTGCATTCTGTAGCCTGAAACCAGAGAGTCTGATGAAACCTCCTTCGGGATGGATGGCAACAGCAGTAGAGAAGAAAGGGGAACATGAGAAACTGGAAACTCTGTGTAACAAAATTCATACTTAGTAGCTGCATCGCTTGGCAAAATTAAACCTTCATCTTACAACAAACTGAAGGTCATTGGTCTTCTGCAAAATTAAGGTCACAGTTTGGGTTAGGAGTACTGAATGCCATGTCAGAGTTTAGACTACCAAATATGTTGGCATGTTTGTGATATACTGTGCCTTATTAAATTTAAATTAATAAAAGAGACAGATTTTACCTTGGAAGGGTGTTCCTCTGTTTTGTGTAGGTTAGGGACTTGGTTGATCCCTGTTAAAGAAAAAAGACCTCTTCATCAGTCTTTCACATCATCAGTGATTACATTACAGATTTGGATAAGATTTGATGCCACAAATGGAACAAAGGTATTCTCAGGCAGAAATTACAACTAGACATCTAAGAAAAGCCACGATGAACATCATTTGCATTAAATACCAAAAGGTTAATAAATTCATAGTTCCTTTAATGCTACCAGTTGAACAGTACCAGTAAACAGACTAAAATTGGCTGAACATTATTTCCTTTTTTAAACCTCATATTTGCTCCTTCTTAGCATGAGATTCACAATGTAGGTGACTCTAAGTTAGATGCTGGAACAAACATCCATCACTTTAGCTGAGTCTGCTAACTCATTACAATGTTTTGTGCAGCACTAATATGTTCTTAAGTGTTTTCTGATACAACAAAGATAAATAACGCCTCCAGAAGTGTTAGTGTTTTCTTTTTGAACCTGTTCTAATTAGAAGAGCTAATATTTCTAACAAAATGATAGAACATTGCTTAGGCATATTGCGATGCTCCTCTTCAGGTATTTAATCTGTTTGAGTTTGTTAGTTAACCACTGGTATAGTAATTTTTCAAAATTACTACCGGTCTATACTAATGATAAAGGATTATAATAAACTGACAAGCACTAATTTAACAAATTGATTGTATAGCCTGCATCAATATTTCCACTTCTCCTCATTATGACACCAAAATACTCAGACAACATGCCATCTTCACCTTTATACTTAACAGCTCAGATAATGTGGTCAGACTTTCTCACTCCTGTTATTACGAACTCAAGATTTATAATAGCCTTTTTGCTTGAAAACCAACTCAAAGCACATTTGTTAAACAGTTTCTTTGCTAAAAAAAAAAGTCAACAATGGAGATAGTTCATAGTTATCTTTCTAACATGTAATTTTTAATGGAACAGTGCTGTTATGTCATTTTGTGTGTCTGCTTGTGTCTTCTTGAACCCCTTGTCGGCTTCAGTAGAAGGCCGCTCACATTCAGACTGCTTCAGCTGGAGGGTTCTTTCCTGTTAAAAGGGAGTTTTTTTCTTCTGTATGTATCTTCTGTATAAGGATTGTTGTAAAGTCATTGACATAATGCAAGCATTATGTCACCACATGTTCATCCAAAATGACCTTATCCTGCAAATTCAAAGACTCATTGGATACAAAACGTAGAACCAATGAGTCTGGATGACTTGACTTTCTCTATAAAGTGTCTTTAGATGACATGTGTTGTTAAGTGGAGCTTTATGAATGAAAATAATTCAACTGAAAGTGAATCAAGAAAGCTATTTTTTTGTAATGTGTAAATGAAGCTCACAAAGTGATACCCAGATCTTTCCTGCATTTCCAAAATATTTGAGGGCACTAAGTAACTAAGGTAGCTTAGTATGCTTAAACTTCTAAAAAGAAATAAAAGGTACCTCTCCTTAACCTGGCTTTTTTGGCAAATTGAAATTGCTTTGGTAAAATGTTCTGACCTGATAAAACATTTAGCCTGATTAATGACAGAGAGTGAGAAAAAAGCTGTATTTGTCCTGTTCTACTGTGTATGCAAACATCTGGTTTCAACTACAGTTTGTTTTCCTCAACCATATTTTGATATATTTCCTTTACAGAATTGATGCTACTGACAAGATTTAAGTAAATAGAGAAGTCAGAAAGGAAAATGTGCTCACCATGTGCTGGTTGTGTCTAGAAGGAGCTGTCCCTCTACGCGGCTAGGAGCAGAGAAGAGAAGGTGATGGGATAAATAGAGAAGATAGGAATGAGAGATGGGACAAGGAATAAAGGAAAGGCAGACAAAATGGGGCAACATATAAAAAAGGGGAGAGAGCAAGAGGCAAAACAGAGGAAGGAAAGCAGAGTTAATTAAACAAATAGACTCCCTAATGGATAAACACAACTACTTCCTACAACAACATCAACTATTCCACGCCCCCGAGCTGAAATTTAACTTCCCTCCAGAAATGGAAAGGCTCCAACTGAGCTGATTGCTTAGCTTCCCAGAGAACAGCTCAAAACAGAGAGCCATGCTTCCCAACTCTGGATAGACTGGGTGGGAAAACTTACTCACACATTGTTTGAGGAAAATAACATGTTTAGCATGAGGGACTCACCAGATCGTTGGAGGGAGCTTGAACACACATAGAGTTCACCTGCAACAAACAGAAACAGATACATTTAAACAAAAAAATCCCCAAAGAAAAACTCATAAGCAATCAGAGAACATAAGAGTTTACGGATTATTCAAAAAGATAAGAACAAATTAAAGGAAAACATCAAATTGCTTCCAAAATTTTAATAAATGTTGCTGCCAAAATGCTCTTTTCACAGTCATTTTGATAGGTGTTCTGGAAGTTCAATTGGGGCTAATAGGTAACACATTTCTAAATGATAGAAAAAGTAAAATAAAAAAATTAATAAAGAGAGCGTAATGTGCTGGGAATCTAAAGCATGAGAGAACAATATGTTTAATTTGATTACAATAAATAAAAAATGATGGGGACCTGAGGGTTAATAGAGATATGCTCAATTGATTCCGTTCTAAAATTCTTTTAATTTTATATTTTAATAAATACATAAACAATGAAACTATAAACGGTATATATAGGTGTCTTAGTCTGTTAAATGGATCTTTGATTGTGGAAATGTTAATCAGAAAGGTTTGAAAACAAGATATCAGCATTATTTTGAACCAATTACTCTTAATATCTGGAAGCTCATCCCATATATTACACTCATGGTTGTGTCACAAAGCAAAATGTGGCAAAATATTTGTAATATTTATAGGTGATTGTTTTGGGGAGAAATTAAAGTGAAAATGTGTTCAATTGCTTAAATTTAAGCTGTTTAAATATACAAAGGGAAAAAAAATCCTATTTAAAGGTCAATACAGAAACAATTTAGGTGTCAGACTTTTGAATAAAAGAGTAACCACTCTCTTGACTTCATATTCAGATGTTTTCAACTAGTTACACAAATAAAACTGTACTGCAGAGTAGCAAAACTTTAAGACACCTGCATTTCTCAACTAGTGTGAAGGTTAGAAGAATCCTGAGCAAAGCTGAGGAATAGCTGTACTGTTGTGTAGAATAAGTAGCAATGATGTGGGGATGCAATGATGATGTTTACAAAATGTGAAGTATATGCAACGATGGAGATACATGGGGACAGATGGGGAAACTCAGTTGGAGAACAGACATAAAAAGCAGACAAACAGAAACATTGTGTCTCATTCCCATGTTCGCTTTGGGCTGACAGGTCAGTGAACTGTAACTAAAAGAAGCCAGAGCTGAACAGCAGCTCTAATAGACCCATAATCATGCTTATGTAACACACACACTTGCTCTCACATGCTCACACGCATGTGTCCATGTTCTTGCCAAACAGCCCTTTATGGACTGTTTATTTGGATACAGGAAAAGGGCAAGGGCTTGTCTAGATTTCATTGTGGACAGAGGGGAAGTTACAGAGGCCCTGATCCTGGGGGTGTGTCACCAAACAGGCAATCTGAGTTGGGCGTTCTTGTCCTCTGTCTTTGGAAGGGGGCTCAGATGCTCACCGCTGCTCTGAACCAAGTTCAGACATCAACAGGAAAGCAGAGGAGCTGATAAAGAGCTAAATTGAGAGACTTGCCATGTTTGACGAAAACTGCAGGAAGAAGGGTTTGGCTATCAATTAACTACTTGACAGTGTTTCTCTGTGAGTCACTTTGAGGATAAATGTTTTTGATGTTTTCTCACATGGGAATGCAGTTTAAATCACAATTTCCTAGTTTTTTCAATAAGGTTGTATAGTTATACATATCTATATAGTTGTTTCCTATTTTGAGAATATAAATATACCAGTATTTTATGATAGCTGCATTGCCTAAAGGGAAAAAATAATCTGAGATGGAAAAAAAAGTTTACTTCACAGTCCAAACAGTATCTGAGGCCCAGTTGTGTCCAATAACCTGTCAGATATATTAGTTTTTTTTTGAAAAGGTGGCAGAGAATACGTTTTTACCAAGCTGCTGCACTAGTGGACATACTGTATTGATTCTATTCTCTGTTGGTTACCATTACTTTCTCTTCATCCTTCTCTAGCATTGCCAAGTCAAGGGGCCTTGAAAGGCTGGCTTCTCAGAGCCAGGGAAAACACTGGACACCGCAGCAAATTCCATCCCCACAGGCCAAAGCTTACGCACCAGCTTCCTGCTCACAAACCTCCACCCACCCTCTTCTTAACTATGTTCTTTTTACAGTAGCCTCCTCATCTTGATCCACAAATGTCATCCTCTTTTCTCTTTCTTGCTCTGATCACTTAATTTTCCATTTATTTTTATCTCCCAGTCGGCATGTTCTTTAATGGATTTTTTTGCTCCTGGGTTTTATGTGTTTCATTATTTCCTTTGCTTTTCCCCTATGCTTTCATCCTCAAATACCAAGGATTTATGCTCAGTTTTATTTCACACTCCAAAAGTGTTGCTGATGCAAAAAAAAAAGCATCTTCAAATAGTAGAGGTGTTGCAGGTGATCAATAAAATGTGTGTGGAAGGGAAAACAGGTGAGGAAATTGCTTGTGTCAGTGGCAGCCAGGGGAAGCAGAATTACTCTTAAAAAAGGTTCTAAGGTGTAGAGTTAGAGGTAATAATGAGAAGTATAAGTAATGAAAATAATAAAAAAATGTAAAGCTTTATCATTGTCAGTTTAACCTGGTTACCTCATATGACTTACAGTTTGACCTATATTATACCTGAGAGCAGCCACTGTCAGGTTTAAAGTGAACTTCATCTTTACCTCCAATAACTCTTTAGTTAACCGAAAACAGCACAATCCAAGGTATGCTAATAATTTAAACAAAGTTATTGTGCTTAGTACTAACCCAGTAAAGGGGAAAAAATAAACATTTTACCTTAACTTCAGCTATGGTGTTTTTCTTTTTTGTTTGGTTTAACTTAATGAAAACTATTGTCTTCCATTATTTAGCATTAATCTGTCCAGTGCAGACATGTTTTGCTAATGCTATTCTAATATTGTATTCTAATATTCTAATATTGTTTATTATGACAGTTTTATGTTTACATGTAGACTCACTACCCATCCTTTATCATTACCGCCTTTGTTGCTACCAAAGACTACAGAAATGTTTGCATGTGATCTGACTTCAAAACTTGCTAAATGTAGGCACGACCACTTCATTCAGGTTTGATTAATTGTTTTGTGGGTGTTAATTGTTTACAATACATAATTTACATATCCTCCGACCAGTAATTTGAACATTTCTGTCATCAGAAATGTTAAGGCTATTTTTGAAATTGTTGATCAATCTGTACCTGCTAATAGGATGAGCCTTTCCCTGGTTTTTGTACCCGAAAAACTTTTTTAAGGATCAGGCAAGTCTTCTTACAGTGGTCAGACCTTAAACATAAAAAATAAGAGCTATGATGGATGGATGCATGGGAGCTTGGATGGATGGGTGGATGGATGGATGGATGCCATATGTAGTCAGACTTTTCCAGACTGTTTTTTGATCCTGAATACCTTTTTTTTGTACCGTTAAACAACTTTAATGTTTTGTTGTTTTTTAGGTGTACTTATGGAAATGTTTCCTTTCACAGACTCGCTTCCTTTGCCTATCAACTCCTAATTCTAATATTTCCTTCCTTTCCCCACTTCAGTTTCCCTACTAATCTTTTTTTTTAACAAACAAAACACTTCCCATTTGTCAATTCTCCAAAATTTGGAACCAAAGGTCTTGTAAACACCATTTTTTTTTGTTTTTAGTAGATTTTCAATTAACGGCTTGAGTCAGGAATAAAGAAGGCTTTAACGTGCTCTGAATTCAGGTTTTGTCTGCATTTATTTAAGCAATAATAATTATAGATAATCCTCCCATATTCTATTGCTTCATCACTGTCATCATGGTCCACCTACTGCAATCTATGGGTAAGAGGCAGAGTACATCATGGACTCGTCTGCAGCACATTTTAGCACATTCCAAATCAATTTCTAGTTTCTAGTGCTGTCATTTACTTCCCTGTATAGCCTAGTGTGAAGTATTGCTCACACAGTGTTGTGTCCTTCTTCTCAGGTGGATCTAGGTGGGGAAACTCTGGAAGCCTTGACAGCTATTCACTGTCTCCTACACAACCTGTCCTCCATTACCATCCTTGCCCTCTCCTCTCCTTCTGCAATTGCCAACACTCGGTCATCTAACTCTTTCAACATTTTTGCTTTTCTGCATTGGCAGTGGCTCTTTTGACTTCCTAAAAATGCTCTTTGATCCATCAAAGCCAAAAGAAGCATAGCTAATGGATATTGCACAGCTCTTTCTCCCCTTAGGAGCAGAGGGATAACTGGGGGATGAGGTGGAAGCCTTGTTATGTTCTTGCTGTGAGAAATATTTTTGTGGGGGTGGGGGTACGTTCAGAAAAAAAGAATATTTTGGAAACACAGAGGAGCAGAATACAAATTTAACACATACACTACTTAGAATATTAGTTTTATAGATTAGATTAGATTAGATTAGATTAGACGAGCTTTATTGATCTCCCAGCTGAGAAATTCCCTGGTCACATATTGGCATAGTAATTAAAGAAGGTGCAAACAAGGAGCAAAACGGTGCATTTAGAATAAACAATATATATACAGTATATCAAGATATATACAGTATATCAAGATAAATAAGAATTAAGGTGCAAGTGTACATGTATCACACACAATGAAAAACAAAATAAAAAAAATAAAAAAATATAAGTCCAGTCCAGTCCAGTTTATTATTGACGTGAACACCCAGTTATTTAAAATTCTCCACAGTTTCTATGCCCTGGCCCTGGATGTTGACGGGGGTGGGGGTGGTGGCGGACTTCTCCTGAAGTTGATCACCATCTCCTTGGTCTTACTGGTGTTCAGAGACAGATGGGTTCTCTCACACCAGTCCACAAAGTCCATGATGACCGACCGGTATTCGAGCTCGTTCTCCTCAGACACACAGCCCACAATGGCCGAATCATCTGAGAACTTCTGGAGGTGGCAGCTGTCCGTGTTGTAGGGGAAGTCCGAGGTGTAGAGGGTGAAAAGAAATGGGGGGCCCCGGTGCTGCAGAGTGCCACCTTTGACTGGCAGCCGTGCAGCCGCATGTACAGAGGACGGTCAGTGAGGTAGTTGATGGTCCAGTCAGCTAGATGCTTGTCCATCCCAGCGTCCTCCAGCTTCCCCCTCAGCAGCACCGGTCTGATGGTGTTGAAAGCGCTGGAGAAGTCAAAGAACACGACTCTCACAGTGCTCCCAGTGGTCTCCAGGTGGGTGAGCGCCCGCTGCAGCAGGTACTGTAGATGATGGCGTCATCTACTCGGATGATGGGCCGGTAGGTGAACTGCAGAGGGTCCAGGGTGGGACTCACCACGGTGCGAAGGCGGGCGAGAACGATGACGTCTTCATCAGGTGAGAGGTCAGGGTGACTGGTCTGAAGTGTGCCGGATCCCTGGCGTGTGGCGTTTTGGGAACCAGAACCACACAGGAGGTCTTCCACAGGGTGGGGACCACCCCCTGGCTGAGGCTCAGGTTGTACATGTAGTGTTAATCTAGATTAAAGACACCCTAACAAATTTTTTTCCGCCTTATACTAAATGTTCAACTTCCCCTATGAAACAGCTGAAAGTTCTGTATTCTCTCAAACACCTTGATAAAGTCATCATCTAGACCGTTCCCAGCTATTTCAGAGGAGGTCAGGTCCAACGTATGGCCGACTGAGCAATTGTTGGTGGAGTTTCCTTTATTCTGTGGTCAAACCTCATTGGTTACTTTCTGTTTCCCCCTTGTGCTCCTCTCCTTTCCTTTAGCTCCCTTCTAGTTACTACTGTCCACACCTGCTCCCAATCAGTTGGCTACTCCATTTATTTTTCTATTTGGCATATATACTCCTCTGCAGTTACTCTTTGCTGGATTACCTTGATAGGCCGCTAAAGTCCTGTGTTACCCTCTGGTTCTTGTTTTCCCTGGCTAGTTATTTCTGGATATATCCCACCACCCTGATCATTAATTCTGCAAAAATCCATCTCTGCATTCGTCTCTGCATTTTGGTTCTCTACAAACCCTCGTGACACTAACCCTGTCCATCCTGTTCATTCGAAATGCATAAGTCAGCTTCTTATCTTCAACAAAACTACAAATACAACGAAAAGCTCTACAAATTGGCCCTAAAATGAAACACTTAATGAGTCATAATTCCCAATTCAGGTTCCTGTACCATCATCATATTTAAAGCTTTTTATGATCCATCCAACTGAATCTGTGATAAACAATCAATGATAAACATTGCTGGGAGTAACAGCATTGAAAGTAACGGCGTTACCTTTTTTAGTAACGAGGTAATCTAACCAATTACTTTGACTGTAATTATAATGCAGTTACCATTGCTGACACCCCATTACTGCACGTTACTCAGGTCGCACAATTAACCTTTTTTTCATGATATGACTCGTGTGCGCCTTGTCATGAGAGAGGGGAGGATGAGAATGGCTGATGTATAGTGAGATTCTGTCTGTCAGTTGGGTAGGTGGGTGTTTCTGCTGGCGGGTGTTGACGTACAGAGTGAGGAGGACTCCAGCAGCAAAACAGCATTTTCCAGATGGAAATACCAGTGTTACGTCGAGCTGCGCTTGCCCATCAGATAAGGTTTCCCCTGCATCTCTGCACAGCGCAGGCGGCAAGATTAACCGTGCAAGCATGCTCACTAATGACGCGTAACAGCCGCCCTGTGCTCAAGCCACAGGGGAACTACGGAGAGTGTGAACGATCAAATGTTAGCTTATACGGAGAAAGGGAGAAACCTGAATGGATGGATGGATGGATGGATGGATGTTGCAGTATCTATAACAACCCAAACACAAAGGATTTCAGAATTAGACATCCCCAGTTATTAATTTCATACACTCACCAGATCTGAATGCCCTGTTAAAGAACTTCACGCTCATGAGTAGAGGTAATGCAGCCTGATGATATTTACACCGCATCAGATACCGTTTTCCCCATGTTATACAGGGGGAACACTATCTGACGGGGTTTATAGGTCGTCAGATAGTGTCCCCCCAGATGTCATTTACGTTGAGTTAAAATAAATGCAAAACTCTCTGCAGGTCCTTGTCTTTGTCGTCTACTCTATTCAGCTGGCTTTTGAAACACACGTTGAGAAGGTGGGGGCCGGGTGGTGAGGGTTACAGGGGCGAGAAACGCAAAAGTAACGCAATAGTTACTTTTACTAGTAGCTAGTTACTTTTATTGTGGAGTAACTCAGTTAGTTACTTTTTAGGAGACGTAACTAGTAACTATAACTAATTACTTTTTCAAAGTAACGTGCCCAACTCTGATGATAAATCTACTGATTTGGTCAGGATTTTTTCACTCAAAATGAACATTATGCATAAGGTCAAAATACACATTTAGGTACCAAATACTTTTCATTATTGGTAACATTTCCTAAATGAGTTTCATCTTGAAAACAACAGGGGCTCAGGCCCTTGTTAGTGGCCATGAGTAAATTAGAAAAGTTATACTTTAGAACAGAGTTATCTGGTTGCAGAGGCCCTGTAACCAGAACTTTTAATATCTACATCCCTTAGGTCAGATTACAGCGAACAACATCATCAGTTACTGTAATTATACAGATGACACATGGCTTTACACCACAATATCACCAAGCGATGATAAGCTAGATGCTTAAAATAGATCCATATGTGATCAAATGAAATTATCTGTATCCACTGTAATTTGACTGCCATCATATTTCCTTGGAAAACTGTAAAGTTATTCCTGCTGTTTTCCAATTCAATGAACACATTTTAAATATCAGCAGAATATATGCACTGGCTATTGCTAATTAGCATGTTTACTTTATTTATGATCCAATAGAATTTAGGACATTAGAACTGAGAAAAGCCAAACTCTCCTATTCACATAACTACTTTTAGCACTGCTACCCACTTTTACCATAGAATTCTTGTTCTTCTAAAAGAAAACAGCAAGGCGGAGTCAGGCAAGTCATGCTGGACAGGAAACCACCACACAATGCCAAAACAGTCGTGTAATAAAATACTGTGGGTTTGACACCACGGGGGAGTTTGCTGTAGACGTAATGGTCGCTGTAATCTATCTCTGGAAACCAAACCGACTTCCTACAAAATCAGTCTGAGAGCAAAACTTGGAATTTGAGGAAAAAATATGCAACCAATCCCTAAACCCTGTTTCACATTTCTGCAGTTAGGGAGGCTTTTCTTTTGATGTGTAGGCTTGCGCCTACACAGCCCCGATACTGAGGGGACTAAAGAAAGTGGCAATTAATCAGTAGTAAAAGTTGATGCAGGCTCTGACCTTTATACTTTCATACTCACTGTGATCAGGGACTGAACTCAGAAACAACAAGCACATTCGTCTTAAGCTGGGCTTTAGTCAAAGCTGGGCTGAGATTTTTTTGCCATTTTCAGGGCGATTTTCCAGTCGTGCGAGAATGTTCCGATTGGGCTGACTTTTAGCTTGATCATGCATCGTGTAGTGTACAGGGGGTAACGAGGGGCGATCAGCCTCCCAAGTCCACCTCTCGATCAGGAATCATGAGGTCCGCCTTGGACAAATCGCTCAGTGGGCATGCGTAAACAAGAATTCTTCTTTTTCTTCTTCCTCTCCGATGTAAACACAGAGGCATGGTGTTGATGCGAGTGAAATAGAATTCTTTCTATAAAACTGACAGACTGTAGTAGCCAATTTCGTCAGCCATGTCTTTGTCCAAATACATCGTCGCCTTTTCTTTTTAGGGCTTTGTGCACAAAATTGCACAAATTGCCAAGGCAGCTCTTTCACTCTAGTGAGCTTCATATTCCTGTTCTACTCATTTGGCTTCCGGATAGACGAGTCTGAGTAGCTCCATCTCACTGTGGAGCAGAGTCCGACGTTGCTTTTAGACATACAGTGTGAGAAGGTGTGAGGGATTGCATCCGAGTCAATGAGTCGATGCAATCAACTCGTTTTCCTTAAATAGTAAACTGTGAATCAATTTGACTGTATGATCTGGTGAACTTTAAAGTTCCTTGAGATGACATGTGTTGTGAACTGGCCCTATATAAACAAACTGAATTGAATTGAAAGTAGAATGCATCAGAGCGTTGGGCTGAACATGCATTGTGAAGTGTGAACTCACACTGTACAATGTATGATGAAACCGCAGGGTTGCAAGCAGCTACAGTTGAGCTGTAGCTGCGTGCAACGATTGAAAAAAATCGCACAGTGTATGCCCAGCTTAAAGATTTCAAAAGATTTCATCCAAAACATCTTTAATGGGATCAGGGATAAAATCTTCAAAAATACAACTCAGATGCAGAGATGTGGATGCAGGCCATTGCACAAACCCCCAGGAATTATCTTATGGTGGCTTTGGGGATTGCTAGTCTGTTGTTAAGAAAAGTGTAGGTATTTCCCCTTATCTAAGAACCAGCACCAAAAGTTAAAATTAAAGTATACAGCAGATTATGGCTTTTCCACCCCCGTCCTTCACAAACCTCTATGAGGTGTTTTTTCCCCCCGCTACACTTAGTGACCAGATATCTCCGATTTGGTCTAAGTCATCTAAAGAACATTTTGAAGAGAAACAGCAGGAGCTCAAGTTCAATGGGACAAGGAGCATCAGGAGGTCCTCAAGTGCTTGATCAACAGGCTGACCCAGCCGCCAATATAAGCATATCCTGACTTCACCCGTCCCATCATACTCCACATGGCGGCGACACATTGGCATGGAGAAAGACCGGAGTTTAGCTTGAGTGTGATTCTACTGGCCTTTCACGGACAAGGAGATTGAAGAGTATGTTACAAGAAAGTGCCGATGTCTAAAGCAGAAAAGGCCAGCAACAAACAATAGAGCACCAATGGGCAGCATAACATCTGGGTTACCACTTGTTTGCATCAACTTCCTGCATCTAGAATCCTGTAAAGGCGGGTTTGAGTATATTCTGGTGGTGGTCGACAATTTCACCAACTTTGCGCAAGCCTACCCTGCCAAAAACAAGGCCACAAAAACAGGATCATCTCCCTGGGTAACCCTGTGGAAAGACTGAATCAAACTTTGCCACAGATGCTTCATACATTGGAAGAGAAAGAGAAACTATACTAATCTCCACCCTAAACCACCGGGATAGTAAGTTAAGCAAAGTTGCAAACTAATGTTTAAATTTAAGCATTACAAGTCAGAACAAAGAATAAGGGACAAGTGGTAAACACAAACTGAACCATTTTGTCACAGACCCGTAACATCATGCTTTCTGATTTCTCTTTTCAGATTTTCGGAGGCACCTACAAATGTTTTTTTCTGAGCTAATAGGTTTTATCCTTCATTCCTTTCAAACAATTCTCTCTCAGTGTGTTTTGAATGGCACTGTGAGGAAGTTTAATGTTTAACTTACTAAATGAGGCCTGTTGTTTTCAGTTTTTTTGGTGGGGTTTCTGGACATTGAACATTTTGACATTTGGTTAGTTTTGCTAGGTTATCCATTCCTGGGATGATTTCTAACTGTCTGAATCTTCTATTTACTTTTGTTACTTTGAACCTATTTGGCACAAGTAGCTGCGTTAACATACGTAGGGTTCAGGTAAGCAGAATAAAAAATAAATCCTGCTTTCAGGGTAACACTTTGTATTGATCTGATCAAGGACTTTTGATCAGAAGCACTTGGCTGCATCTTTTTATCTGAAATTATTTATTTTAAAAATGAGTTGAGACATTATTTCAAAATCTTTCATGTTAACACCTCTAACACTCTGCAATGTCCCCACATCTTGTTCATTAACTATTCAGACTTCTTTCTTCAAGTTAGAAATATAATTTACAAAAAACAGTCAGTGATGAGCAGTAGCGCCGCTACATGTAGCGAAGCTATTAGTTTAACTACATTTTCCAGTAGCTTGACCGTAGCGTTGCTGCTTTATTTATCAAGTAACTTTCCAGTAGTTTCGTTATTATTTTTATCAAGTAGCGACGTAGCGTCCACAAACGCTACAAAATCCAGGGCATAACTAAGTAATGAAAGCAGGTTTTCTATTTTTGAAACAACAATAGGAGTTATTCGTTGGACATTCACGCATGAGCCTCTATTCTGCCTCTCCTGTCTATATCTACGAAACATGCGCATGCGCACTGCAGTGGAACTCAAAGAATGACACACACAGACACACACAGATACACACAGACACACAGAGCCACACACACAGGATGGATGAGGAGACAGGAGCAGAGCGCCTTATCTTCAGAGATTTTGAAACTTGTTGAATCCTCTGATAAAAAGTACGTGTTCAAATTTCGGTTCTTGGCCATAGACAGATCATGTGGCCAAGACTAGCCATTTGTTTTACATAGCCAAAAACTCATTAAAACAGTCAACTGCAGTCAATTTTTTGAAATGAAAATGAGAAAAATATATCAGCTTTAACTTTATTGGCGCCTTTAATTTCCAGATAGTTCAATCTGATAAGTGCCACTAAGATATTCTCATTAGAGAGCAGTAGCCAAACTTGGATATTGTATTTTCATGGCCTAATTTACCAGACAGGATGTTTACATAAATCTGTTTTAAGGCTACAGTGTGTAATAATTACTGGGATATACAGTCATAAATGTAATATATTATACATCACTGTTATTTATCATCATCTACGAGCTCAGCCTCTTAACCTTAATATTTGCGTTGCCTTAGAATTCGTTATTTATAATTACATAGGAGC